>NC_143039.1:67641114-67878614 GCF_057628025.1 Oncorhynchus mykiss | reverse complement strand
CTCCCTCTGCAACTGGATCCTGGACTTCCTGACGGGCCACCCCAGGTGGTAAGGGAAGGTAGCAACACACACACCACGCTGATCCTCAATAAGGGGGCCCCTCAGGGGTGCGTGCTCAGTCCCCTTCTGTACTCCCTGTTCACTCATGACTGCACGGCCAGGCACGACTCCAACACCATCATTAAGTTTGCTGATGACACAACAGTGGTAGGCCTGATCACCGACAGCGATGAGACAGCCTATAGGGAGGAGGTCAGAGACGTGGTCATGTGGTGCGAGGACAACAACCTCTCCCTCAATGTGATCAAGACAAAGGAGATGATTGTGGACTACAGGAAAAGGAGGACCGAGCATGCCCTCATTCTCATCGACGGGGCTGAAGTGGAGCAGGTTGAGAGCTTCAAGTTCCTCGGCGTCCACATCACCAGCAAACTAACATGGTCCAAGCACACCAAGAAAGATGTGAAGAGGGCACAACAAAACCTATTCCCCCTCAGGAAACTGAAAATATTTGGCAATGGTCCTCAGATCCTCAAAAGGTTCTACAGCTGCACCATCGAGAGCATCCTGACTGGTTGCATCACTGCGTGGTATGCCAACTGCTCGGCCTCCGACCGCAAGGCACCACAGAGGGTAGCGGGGCCAAGCTTCCTGCCATTCAGGACCTCTATACCAGGCAGTGTCAGAGGGAAGCCGTAAAAATGGTCAAAGACTCCAGCCAACCTAGTGATAGACTGTTCTCTCTGCTACCGCATGGCAAGCGGTACCGGAGCACCAAGTCTAGGGCCAAGAGGCTCCTAAACAGCTTCTACCCCCAAACCAAAAGACTCCTGAACAACTAATCAAATGGCTACCTAGACTATTTGCATTGCCCCCCCCCCCCCCCCCCATCATAGGTACACTTCAACTATGACAGACAAAATGAGAAAAAAAAATCCAGAAAATCACATTGTAGGATTTTTTATGAATTTATTTGCAAATTATGGTGGAAAATAAGTATTTGGTCAATAACAAAAGTTTATCTCAATACTTTGTTATATACCCTTTGTTGGCAATGACAGAAGTCAAACATTTTCTGTAAGTCTTCACAAGGTTTTCACACACTGTTGCTGGTATTTTCGCCCATTCCTCCATGCAGATCTCCTCTAGAGCAGTGATGTTTTGGGGCTGTTGCTGGGCAACATGGACTTTCAACTCCCTCCAAAGATTTTCTATGGGGTTGAGATCTGGAGACTGGCTAGGCCACTCCAGGACCTTGAAATGCTTCTTACGAAGCCACTCCTTCGTTGCCCGGGCGGTGTGTTTGGGATCATTGTCATGCTGAAAGACCCAGCCACGTTTCATCTTCAATGCCCTTGCTGATGGAAGGAGGTTTTCACTCAAAATCTCACGATACATGGCCCCATTCATTCTTTCCTTTACACGGATCAGTCGTCCTGGTCCCTTTGTAGAAAAACAGCCCCAAAGCATGATGTACATAATTACCTCTATCAAATGTTATTTCTCACATGTGCCAAATACAAGTGTAGAGCTCACAGTGAAATGCTTACTTACAAGCACTTAACCAACAATGCACTTTTAAGAAAAAGTAAGAGTTAAGAAAATATTTACTAAATAAACAATAAATGAGTCCAAATTTTTTTTAAATAAGAAAAGAAAAAATTGACAAATAATTAAAGAACAATCATAAAATAACAGTAACGAGAGTATAGTAAATTCGGAAAGTATTCAGACCCCTTAAAAATGTTGTTACATAATAGCCTTATTCTAAAATGGATTAAATTAATTTCCCCCTCATCATAACACACAATACCCCTTAATGACAAAGCGAAAACAGGTTTTTAGAATTTTTTGCAAATTTATGAAAAATAAAAAACAGACATACCTTATTTACATAAGTATTCAGACGCTTCGCTATGAGACTTAAATTAGATTTCCATTGTTTCCATTGATCATCCCTGAGATGTTTCCACCTGTGGTAAATCTGGGGAAGTGTTCCAAAAAATGTCTGCAGCATTTGAAGGTCCCAAAGAATACAATGGCCTACATCATTCTTAAATGGAAGAGGTTTGAAACCACCAAGACTTCCTAGAGCTGTCCGCCCGGCCAAACTGAGCAATCGGGGGAGAAGGGCCTTGGTCAGGGAGGTGACCAAGAGCCCGATGGTTACTCTGGCAGAACTCCAGAGTTCCTCTGTGGAGATGCGAGAACCTTCCAGAGTGACAACCATCCCTGCAGCACTCCACCAATCAGGGCCTTATGTTAGAGTGGCCAGACGGAAGCCACTCCTCAGTAAAAGCCACGACAGCTCGCTTGGAGTTTGCCAAAAGCCACATAAAGACTCTCAGACCATGAGAAACAAGATTCTCTGGTCTGATGAAACCAAGAATGAACTATATTGCCTGAATGCCAAGGGTCATGTCTGGAGGAAACCTGCCACTATCCCTATGGTGAAGCAAGGTGGTGGCAGCATCATGCTGTGGGGATGTTTTTCACCAGCAGGGACTGAACGGAGCAATGTACAGAGAGATCCTTGATGAAAACCTAACCCTAACCCAGAGCTGTCACGACTCCCACCGAAGGTGGCTCCCCTGCATGTTCGGGCGGCGCTCGGCGGTCGTCGTCGCCGGTCTACTAGCTGCCACCGATCCCTTTTTCCTTTTTTGGTAGTTTAGTCTTATTAGTTTTGCACCTGTTCCTTTTTGTGTTTCTTGATTTTTGTCTATTTAAGCCTGTTAGGCCCACTTAGGTATGTGCAGGATTATTTTGTTCTCTGTCGGTTGTGGATGTGTTCTCGTTGTTGTTTTCTCCGGACTGTTTGTCCTGTGTTTGGGCTGGTCAGTGTTATACGCCCTGTACGTATTTGGCGAGACCGTTTTGTGCCGGAGAATAAATCTTACAAATCACCGAACCCTCTGCGCCTGACCCACCACTCCTTGTAACCTGTGACAAGAGCGCTCAGAACCTCAGACTAGGGTAAGGATAATGATCCTAAGTACAAAGCCACTCAAAGTCTCCTTGAGTGGCCCAGCCAGAGTCTGGACTTGGACCCGATCAAACATCTCTAGAGAGACCTGAAAATAGCTAAGCAGCGACGCTCCACATTCAACCTGACAGAGCTTGAGAGGATCTGCAGAGGGAGAAACTTCACAAATACAGGTGTGTCAAGCTTGTAGCGTCATTTAGGCAAGTCAGTTAACCTTTCTGATCTCCCCATCCCGGATCCGGGATCGTGAATACAGACTCAAGCTCATTACCATAACGCAACGTTAACTATTCATGAAAATCGCAAATGAAATGAAATAAATATGCTAGCTCTCAAGCTTAGCCTTTTGTTAACAACACTGTCATCTCAGATTTTCAAAATATGCTTCTCAACCATTGCAAAACAAGCATTTGTGTAACAGTATTGATGGCTAACGTAGCATTTAGCATTAGCATTCAGCTGGCAACATTTACACAAAAAAACAGAAAAGCATTCAAATAAAATCATTTACCTTTGAAGAACTTCAGATGTTTTCAATGAGGAGACTCTCAGATAGCAAATGTTCAGTTTTTCCTGAAAGATTATTTGTTTAGGACAAATCGCTCCGTTTTCTGCGTCACGTTTAGTTATGAAAAATCCCTGTATCCAGGATTGTGTAAATCTATCAGCAAGCTCATTAGCATAACACAACGTTAACTATTCATGAAAATCGCAAATGAAATGAAATAAATATGCCATCTCTCAAGCTTAGCCTTTTGTAAACAACACTGTCATCTCAGATTTTCAAAATATGCTTCTCAACCATAGGAAAACAATCATTTGTGTAAAAGTAGCTAGCTAGCGTTAGCATTTAGCGTTAGCATTTAGCGTTAGCATTTAGCGTTAGCATTTAGCGTTAGCATCCAGCACGCAACATTTCAACAAAAACATAAAAGCCTTCAAATAAAATAATTTACCTTTGAAGAACTTCTGATGTTTTCAATGAGGATACTCTCAGTTAGATAGCAGATGCTCAGTTTTTCCAAAAAGATTCTTTGTGTATTAGAAATAGCTCCGTTTTATACATCACATTTGGCTACCAAAAAAAATCCGAAAATTCAGTCCTCAAACCGCGAACTTTTTTCCAAATTAACTCCATAATATCGACTGAAAACATGGCAAACGTTGTTTAGAATCAATCATCAAGGTGTTTTTCACATATCTCTTCATTGATACATCGTTCTTGGACACATGGTTTCTCCCCTATATCAAATGGAAAAGTATGAGCAGCTGGCAATTGCGCACCGAATTCCACCCAGGACACCAGGCGGACACTTGGAAAATGTAGTCTCTTATGGTCAATCTTCCAATGATATGCCTACAAATACGTCACAATGCTGCTAAGACCTTGGGCGAACGACAGAAAGTGTAGGCTCATTCCTTGCGCAATCACAGCCATATAAGGAGACAATGGAAAACAGAGCTTCAGAAATTCTGCTAATTCCTGGTTGATGCATCATCTTGGTTTCGCCTGTAGAATGAGTTCTACAGACAAAATCTTTGCAGATTCTGAAACTTCAGAGTGTTTTCTTTCCAAAACTGTCAAGAATATGCATAGTCGAGCATCTTTTCGTGACAAAATATCGCGCTTAAAACGGGAACGTTTTTTATCCAAAAATGAAATAGCGCCCCTAGAGATCTAACAGGTTAAGAACAAATTCTTATTTTCAATGACAGTGGGTTAACTGCCTGTTCAGGGGTAGAGCAACAGATTTGTACCTTGTCAGCTCAGGGGTTTGAACTTGCAACCTTCCAGTTGCTAGTCCACCGCTCTAACCACTAGGCTACCCTGCCGCCTCGTACCCAAGAAGACTCAAGGCTGTAATCGTTGCCAATGGTGCTTCAACAAAGTACTGAGTAAATGGTCTGAATACTTACAGTATGTAAATGTGATATTTCAGTATTTAAAAAAAAATACATTTGCAAAAATGTCTGAAACATTTTTTGCTTTGTCGTTATGGGGTATTGTGTGTAGATTGATGATGGGGGAAAAGGATTGAATCCATTTTAGAATGAGGCTGTAACGTAACAACATGTGGAAGAAGTCAAGGGGTCTTAATACTTTCCGAATGCACTGTATAAACAGGAGGTGCTGGTACAGAGTCAATGTGCACAAGTTAGTCGAGGTAATTGAGGTAAAATGTACAGTACCACTCAAAAGTTTGGAGACACTCAAGGGTGTCTCAAGGGTTTGATGGAGTGCTGCATCAGATGACCTGGCCTCCACAATCACATGACCTCAACCCAATTTAGATGGTTTGGGATGAGTTTGACCGCAGAGTGAAGGAAAAGCAGGCAACAAGTGCTCAGCATATGTGGGAACTCCTTCAAGACTGTTGCAAATAGTCTAGGTAGCCATTTGGTTAGCTGTTCAGGAGTCTTATGGCTTGTGGTAGAAGCTGTTAAGAAGCCTTTTGGATCTAGACTTGGCATGCTGGTACCGTTTACCTTACGGTAGCAGAGAGAACAGTCTGTGACTAATGTGGCTGGAGTCTTTGGCCATTTTTAGGGCCTTCCTCTGACACCGCCTGGCATAGAGGTCCTGGATGGCAGGAAGCTTGGCCCCGGTGATGTATTTGGCCGTACGCACTACGCTCTGTGGTGCCTTGCGGTCGGAGGCCGAGCAGTTGCCATACCAGGTGGTGATGCAAACAGTCAGGATGCTCTCGATGGTACAGCTGTAGAACTTTTTGAGGATCTGAGAATGTCAAATCTTTACAGTATCCTGAGGGGGAATAGGCGTTCTCGTGCCCTCTTCACAACTGTCTTGGTATGTTAGGACCATGACAGTTCATTGGTGATGTGGACACCAAGGAACTTGAAGCTCTCAACCTGTTCAACTACAGCCCCGTCAGTGAGAATGGGGGCGTGCTCAGCCCTCCATTTCCTGAAGTCCACGATCATCTCCTTTGTCTTGATCATGTTGAGGGAGGAGTTGTTATCCTTGCACCACACGGCCAGGTCTCTGACCTCCTCCCTATAGGCTGTCTCATTGTTGTTGGTGATCAGGCCTACCACTGCTGTGTCGACTGCAAACTTAATGATGGTGTCGGAGTCGTGCCTGGCCATGCAGTCATGGGAGGGGCCTGAGCACGCACTCCTGAGGGGCCCCCGTGTTGAGGCTCAGCGTGGCAGATGTGTTGTTACCTACCCACACCACCTGGGGGCGGCCTTCAGAGTGTCCAGGATCCAGTTGCAGATGGAGGTGTTTAGTCCCAGGGTCCTTAGCTTAGTGATGAGCTTTTGAGGACACTATGGTGGTCAACGCTGAGCTGTAGTCAATGAATAGCATTTTTGTCCAGGTGGGAAAAGGCAGTGTGGAGTGCAGTAGAGATTGCATCCTCTGTGGATCTGTTGGGCGCTATGCAAATTAAGTGGGGCTAGGGTTTCTAGGATAATGTTGTTGATGTGAGTCATGACCAGCCTTTCAATGCACTTCACGGCTACAGACGTGAGTGCTACAGGTCGGTAGTCATTTAGGCAGGTTTCCTTGGTGTTATTGTCACAGGGACTATGGTGGTCTGCTTGAAACATGTTGGTATTACAGACTGGGTCAGGGACAGGTTGAAGATGTCAGTGAGGACACTTGCCAGTTGGTCAGTGCATGCTCGGAGTACACGTCCTGGTAATTCGTCTGACTCTGCGGCCTTGTGAATGTTTAAAGGTGTTACTCACATCGGCTACGGAGAGCGCGAAGGAACAGGGAATGTGAATTATTATGTGGATTATAATTAATGGACATTTTTGTAGGAGTTGATACATTTTTTGTCAGGGAAAGTCTATTTTCAAAATGGAAAAACTTAAGCATTTTTAAACCTCAAATACACTACAGGTTTTAAGTTCTCCTGCGACAGGGTGATCAAATTAAGATCCTCCATCTGTACGTATATGTGTACATGTATATTGTGTGTGTGTGAGCATTTGTGTGTTCATGCGTGTATATGCGTCTGTCAAACTGTCTGTGTGTCTACAGTATGTCTGTGTGGTTGTAGAGACAAAACCAATCCCATCTGGCTTGTCTTGCTGAATAGTTTGGTGACAGAGCAGTTAGGCCTGAGCCAAATGACTTCTGGCTGTCTCAGGATGGGTCCCAAATGGTATCCTATTCCCTATATAGAGCACTCCTTTTGACCAGAGCCCTATTGGTGTAATGGACTATGTAGGGAACAGGGTGCCATTGAGGACGTAGCCTTCAGTCTGGCGGGCGGCTAATGCTCCAATCTGTATGGGCCACTGCATAGCTGGAAAAACCTTTCTTTGCATTACATCATCCCAGCGAAAACTTGGCCTGGACCACCTGTGTGTTTCCCAACAACACGTTCCTTTCACTGTCGGGCCCTGTCTTCTGAGGAGACCAGGGTAGAGCCACGTGAGGGAGACCCGAGTTATCTGTGTGAGTGGATGTGTGTATGGGCATATATTGTGTGTGTTCGCATTTTGCTTCACCTGCTATAACATCTGCTAAACTGTGTACAACAAATAAACTGTGTGTGTGTTTCTGTGAATGCATTCTATACTATGTATGTTTATTCTATATTAATAGGGAAATGGCTGCACTAAGGACTTGCTTGTAACACCACTGTTGACACAGCCTGTTTTGCCTCACACTTCTGGTGGTGTATGACCTCACTACAGTGGGGGTTATGAGATGATGGGTTGTGTGTGGGAGAGAGATACAGAATGAGAGCGAGAGAGAGAGAGAGAGAGAAAGAGAGAAAAAGAGAGAGAGAGAGAGAGAAAAAGAGAGAGAGAGAGAGAAAAAGAGAGAGAGAGAGAGAGAGAGAGAGAGAGAGAGAGAAAGAGAGAGAGAGAGAGAGAGAGAGAGAGAGAGAGAGAGAATGAGAGAGAGAGAGAATGAGAGAGAGAGAGAATGAGAGAGAGAGGGAATGAGAGAGAGAAAATGAGAGAGAGAGCATGTGTGAGTGTGTGTGTGTTACATAATCTTCGCAGCAGCCATCTGACAGAGTGTCTCTAAGGAGATGTAGGTGACCAAGGCTGAGGCCCACCACCTGTTGTATAATGTGTTTTGTTTCTTTATATACTTCTTTTCAAGGGAACTATCTCATTCTTTCTCACAGTGTCCATTTCCAGCACAGGGACAACGCCAGACGTTCACCAAATCAGTGTGTGTGCATGTGTAGTAGAGTGAAGGCCTAGGTAGTGTCGCCGCTCTTCTCTGTCCAGAGTTGCTGTCACCGTAGGGAGTGTAGCACTGGCCAAACCAGACTAATAACACGGGT
This sequence comes from Oncorhynchus mykiss, assembly GCF_057628025.1. Classification (NCBI taxonomy): domain Eukaryota; kingdom Metazoa; phylum Chordata; class Actinopteri; order Salmoniformes; family Salmonidae; genus Oncorhynchus; species Oncorhynchus mykiss. Next base: position 67,870,349 of record NC_143039.1, on the reverse strand, counting down.
GTTTAACGCTTCACTCTACCCTCTGTCTCCTCTCAGAACCCTTCACTCCACCCTCTGTCTCCTTTCAGAAACCTTCACTCCACCATCTGTCTCCTCTCAGAACCCTTCACTCTACCCTCTGTCGCCACTCAGAACCCTTCATTCTACCCTCTGTCTCCTCTCAGAACCCTTCACTCTACCTACCCTCTGTCTCCTCTCAGAACCCTTCACTTCACCCTCTGTCTCCTCTCAGAACCCTTCACTCTACCTACCCTCTGTCTCCTCTCAGAACCCTTCACTCTACCTACCCTCTGTCTCTACTCAGAACCCTTCACTCTACGCTCTGTCTCCTCTCAGAAGCCTTCACTCTACCTACCCTCTGTCTCCACTCAGAACCCTTCACTCTACCCTCCGTCTCCTCTCAGAACTCTTCACTCTACCTACCCTCTGTCTCCACTCAGAACCCTTCACTCTACCCTCTGTCTCCTCTCAGAACCCTTCACTCTACTTACCCTCTGTCTCCACTCAGAACCCTTCACTCTACCCTCTATCTCCTCTCAGAAACCTTCACTCTACCTACCCTCTGTCTCCACTCAGAACCCTTCACTCCACCCTCTGTCTCCACTCAGAACCCTTCACTCCACCTGCTGTCTCCACTCAGAACCCTTCATTCCACCCTCTGTCTCCACTCAGAACCCTTCATTCTACCCTCTGTCTCCACTCAGAACCCTTCACTCCACCCTCTGTCTCCTCTGAGAACCCTTCACTCCACCATCTGTCTCCTCTCAGAACCCTTCATTCTACCCTCTGTCTCCACTCAGAACCCTTCACTCCACCCTCTGTCTCCTCTGAGAACCCTTCACTCCACCATCTGTCTCCTCTCAGAACCCTTCACTCTACCCTCTGTCTCCTCTCAGAACCCTTCACTCCACCTGCTGTCTCCACTCAGAACCCTTCACTCTACCCTCTGTCTCCTTTCAGAACCCTTCACTCCACCCTCTGTCTCCTTTCAGAACCCTTCACTCCACCATCTGTCTCCTCTCAGAACCCTTCACTCCACCCTCTGTCTCCTCTCAGAACCCTTCACTCTACCCTCTGTCGCCACTCAGAACCCTTCATTCTACCCTCTGTCTCCTCTCAGAACCCTTCACCTCACCCTCTGTCTCCTCTCAGAGCCCCTTTCTGCCTTCACAGCCTTTTAGTTGGGTCAAAAGAAATAAAGCACTGACTTGTGAGCCTATAACAAGTCGGCTTATCTAGTACGACAATTTCTATGTGATAGTGCAGGAAAAGTGATTATTCCTCAATGTCTGTGGAAGGAAAACCATGACATCATGATAAGGGTGTATTGTATTAATAATATATAATAAATGACTGTACATAAGAGGCCACTACACCAAACAACATGGTCCTAATGACATGCAGTAGTTGTGCATATTTCTGACAGACAATATATTGTATTGAGGGAGTGCTAGATGTGAGAAAGTCAAGCTGAGACTCAGTACTGTGGTTCAGTACTGTGGATGAGAACAGAAGAGAATCTGAGTTATTTGGGAGCAGGATTTGACATCCTCTACTTCCTGTCATTGGCCCGGTCGTAGGTCACATGGTGAGTGCGTGGGCAAGATAGCTGAGGGAACGTGGAATGTGTTAAAGGGGCGAGGCTCGTATGCAGTGCAGACGCCATTGCTGCTGCACACTAACCCTGTATTAACACGAACACACACACACACACACACACACACACACACACACACATGTAGTAGTCACGAAGAAACACGCACACATGCATGCACACAGACACAGACACACACACATGTGGTAGTCACGAAGAAACACACACACATGCATGCACACAGACACACACACAGACACACACACACACACACACAAACACACAAACACACACACACACACACACACGCACACACACACACACACACACACCAAGTGCGAGTGAGCAGTGAATAATGCTGATGTATTCTCACATAGCCAAAGTGCTAATGTTCACATTAGTTCAGCATTTTGGTTCTGAGGTGCAGGAGCGTGAGATATGGAGCGATACAGAGGGTCGCTAGGTGGTTCAAAGTTTGAGGGGTCCGGAAGTTTGTCCCTAAACAGCTGCAGAGGAATGATATTCATGTAGGCAGGTACACGCCCACACACACATACACATGCTGTGTCTTGCATCGTGTGTCCAGCACTCAACTCTTTCCCACTGTTATAAATCACCTCTTGATGAATGAAAGTGTGCCGCCCAATGATATCGCTCAGAGGCTATGTAGACATCTCCGCCCCTTTTCTCTAGCATAGAAACACGAGCACCCTCTCTCTCTCTCCCTACTCCACTCCTTCTCTCTCTGTCTCACACAAAGTCCACTGTATCTCTCTATGTAGACATTGGGTTTAGCTTACTCCAATATCTTTTGGCCATTTTATGGGTGTCATTGAAATCAAGACATCCTCTTACAGAAAGCCTCCAACATAAGTGTGAGAAAGGTTCAGGATTTGGGTTAGGGTTACAGGTTGAGGTGAGGGTTAGGGGTTAGGGTTAGGGTTAGGGTTAGGAGTTAGGGTTAGGGTTACAGGTTGAGGTGAGGGTTAGGGTTAGGGTTAGGGTTAGGGTTAGGAGTTAGGGTTAGGGTTACAGGTTGAGGTGAGGGTTAGGGGTTAGGGTTACAGGTTGAGGTGAGGGTTAGGGTTAGGGTTACAGGTTGAGGTGAAGGTTAGGGGTTAGGGTTACAGGTTGAGGTGAGGGTTAGTGGTTAGGGGTAGGAGTTAGGGTTAGGGTTACAGGTTGAGGTGAGGGTTAGGGGTTAGGGTTAGGGTTAGGGGTTAGGATTATGGGTTAGGGTTAGGGGTTAGGGGTTAGGGTTAGGGTTAGGGGTTAAGGTTAGGGTTAGGAGTTAGGGTTAGGGGTTAGGGGTTAAGGTTAGGGTTAGGAGTTAGGGTTAGGGATATGGGTTAGGATTAGGTTTAGGGTTAGGGGTTAGCATTAGGGGTTAGGGGTTAGCGTTAGGGGTTAGGGGTTAGGGTTTGGGGTTAGGGGTTAGGGTTAGCGTTAGGGGTTAGGGGTTAGGGGTTAGGGTTAGGGGTTAAGGAAAATCAGATTTTGAATGGAAATTCTTACAATACAAGGATAGAAGAACATAATGTGTGTGTTTGTTTGCGTGTGTTAGTCTGTGTCCATTCACACAATTAAGTTTGGTAGGAAATTAAACGTGCAATTGGTCGGTCGTTAACCCTAGAACCCCATTTGGGTTGAGAGAGTAAAATGAATGGGTGCTTTAGTTTACAGGAGGATCTGTGCAGCGCACCACTGACACCCCATCTCACTGTAAGGACCCCGCAGGAAGAGGTTTTGCCTTGCCTTCCTCCACACAAGGCTCAGGGCTCTCTCTCTCTCTCTCTCTCTCTCTCTGTCTCTCTCTCTGTCTCTCTGTCTCTGTCTCTGTCTCTCTGTCTCTCTCTCTCTGTCTCTCTCTCTCTCTCTCTCTCTCTCTCTCTCTCTCTCTCTATCTCTCTCTCTCTTTCTGTCTGTCTCTATTTCTCTCTCTCTCCTCCCTTCAGGGTGGCCTTGATGTGTACTTATGTGCTGCCTGCCTGCGTCAGTGCCTGGAGTTGAGTGCCTGCAGCTGAGCTGGAGGCCTGTCTGTCTATCAGAGTGTAGTCTGACTCAGTGAGGTTAGTGTGGCAGGCAGCAGACACACATTTTGTTACGTTACAACCTTATTCTAAAATGGATACAATTATTTTATTCAAATGTTTGCAAATTTATAAATAAATAAATAATTATAATAGCACATTTACATAAGTATTCAGACCCTTTACTCAGTACTTTGTTGAAGCACTGCTGGCAGCGATTACAGACTTAAGTCTTCTTGGGTATGACTCTACAAGCTTGACACACCTGTATTTGGGGAGTATCTCCCATTCTTCTCTGCAGATCCTCTCAAGCTCTGTCAAGTTGGATGGGGAACGTCGCTGCACAGCTATTTTCAGGTCTCTCCAGAGATGTTAGATCAGGTTCAAGTCAGGGCTCAGGTTGGGCCACTCAAGGACATTCACAGACTTGTTCCGAAGCCACTCAGACGTTGTCTTGGCTGTGTGCTTATGGTCGTTGTCCTGTTGGAAGGTGAACCTTCGCCACAGTCTGAGGTCCTGAGCTCTCTTGAGCAAGTTTTCATTAAGGATCTATCTGTACTTTGCTCTGTTTATCTTTCCTTCAATCCTGACTAGTCAATTCAATTCAATTCAATTTAAAGGCTTTATTGGCACAGAAAACATAGTCTGCTTCACCATAGGGGTGATGCCAGGCTTCTTCCAGATGTGACGCTTGGCATTCAGGCCTAAAAGTTCCATTTTGGTTTCATCAGACCAGAGAATCTTGTTTCTCATGGGCTGAGACTCTTTAGGTGCCTTTTGGCAAACTCCAAGCAGGCTGTCATGTGCCTTTTACTGGGGAGTGGCTTCCGTCTGGCCACTACCATAAAGACCTGATTGGTGGAGTGCTGCAGAGATGGTTGTCCTTCTGGAAGGTTCTCCCATCTCCACAGAGGAACTCTGGAGCTCTGTCAGAGTGACCATCGGGTTCTTGGTCACCTCCCTGACCGAGGCCCTTCTCCCCCGATTGCTCAGTTTGGCCGGGCGGCCAGCTCTAGAAAGAGTCTTGGTGGTTCCAAACTTCTTCCATTTAGGAATGATCGAGGCCATTGTGTTCTTGGGGACCTTCAAATGCTGCAGAAATTTTTGGGTGCCCTTTCCCAGATCTGTTTCTCAACAAAATCTTGTGTATGTTTTGTGTGTGTGTGTGTGTGTGTGTGTGTGTGTGTGTGTGTGTGTGTGTGTGTGTGTGTGTGTGTGTGTGTGTACTAGGAGGGCACCATAAGCACCAGCCATGGGCCTCCCGACACCTCCCCCTAACTGTCTCAGACTTAGCTTGGTTTCCTTTGGTGAGACAGACCTAGTCAGATCATATGAGAGACACTTAGCTTGCATCCCCAATGACACCCTATTTCCTATGTAGTGCACTACTTTTGACCATAGGGCTCCCATAGGGCTCTGGTGAAAGTGCTTGATGTAGGGAATAGTGTCCCATTTGGGACAAAACCTTCCAGTAAAGGCTGGCAGACCAAGGCACGAGAGTGTGATCATAACCTAACCATTGGATAACAACAGACCAAGGCCCCAGAGAGTGATCATAGCCCAACCATTGGATAACAACAGACCAAGGCCCCAGAGTGTGATCATAGCCCAACCATTGGATAACAACAGACCAAGGCCCCAGAGTGTGATCATAACCCAACCATTGGATAACAACAGACCAAGGCCCCAGAGTGTGATCATAGCCCAACCGTTGGGTAACAACAGACCAAGATCTCAGAGTGTGATCATAAGCCTGCCGTTGGGTAACAACAGACCAAGGCCCCAGAGTGTGATCATAACCCAACCGTTGGGTAACAACAGACCAAGGCCCCAAAGTGTGATCATAACCTAACCATTGGATAACAACAGACCAAGATCTCAGAGTGTGATCATAACCCAACCGGTGGGTAACAACATACCAATATCTCAGAGTGTGATCATATCCCAACTGTTGGGTAACACCAGACCAAGATCTCAGAGTGTGATCATATCCCAACCGTTGGGTAACAACAGACCAAGATCTCAGAGTGTGATTATAAGCCAGCTGTTGGGTAACAACAGACCAAGATCTCAGAGTGTGATCATATCCCAACCGTTGGGTAGCAACAGACCAAGATCTCAGAGTGTGATTATAAGCCAGCCGTTGGGTAACAACTGACGAAGATCTCAGAGTGTGATTATAAGCCAACCGTTGGGTAACAACTGACCAAGATCTCAGAGTGTGATTATAAGCCAGCCGTTGGGTAACAACTGACGAAGATCTCAGAGTGTGATTATAAGCCAGCCGTTGGGTAACAACAGACCAAGATCTCAGAGTGTGATTATAAGCCAGCCGTTGGGTAACAACTGACCAAGATCTCAGAGTGTGATTATAAGCCAGCCGTTGGGTAACAACTGACGAAGATCTCAGAGTGTGATTATAAGCCAGCCGTTGGGTAACAACTGACGAAGATCTCAGAGTGTGATTATAAGCCAGCCGTTGGGTAACAACTGACCAAGATCTCAGAGTGTGATTATAAACCAGCCGTTGGGTAACAACTGACGAAGATCTCAGAGTGTGATTATAAGCCAGCCGTTGGGTAACAACTGACGAAGATCTCAGAGTGTGATTATAAGCCAGCCGTTGGGTAACAACTGACCAAGATCTCAGAGTGTGATTATAAGCCATATATACAGCCGGTGGGCCCGTATTTATAAAGCGTCTCCAAGCAGCATGGATGATATACCGTCAGTTTTGCCTTTAAATTTAGATGATAATGAATAAGATTACCTGGACGGGGGGAGGAGACACTTTGTGAATTCAGCTACTCGACCTCTTCATGATGTCATAACAGTCATCCTCATACATTATCCACTCAGGTATAATGGAAAAAGCAGAGAATGTATCAACGTGGAGGCTGCTGAGGGGAGAACGACTCATAATAATGGCTGGAATGGAGCAAATAGAATGGCATCAAAGACCCGGAAACCATGGAAACCATGTGCTTGATATCTTTGATACCATTCCACTGATTCCGCTCCAGCCTTTACCACAAGCCAATCCTCCCCATCCTCCTGTGGTGTCAAATTAAACAATATTGTTTCTTCTATATGAATTCAAACCTGTATTCTGAATCTATAACCAGAGTGTTCGTCTCTCAAGGACTTTAGCTAAAGAATAACCATACAAGGTGTCCATCTAGAGGATCATGCAAAAGTTGCAGGCTTACTGGGGATAGGGGGAGGAGCACCCGAAGAGGAGGAGCATGATACTACAGCATCCCTAAATGACAATCTTGACCTTCACCATCTCTATTTCATGACATTCATATCTATATCTCTCTGTGTCTCTCAGGCTGTATCTAAGCTCACATTCACATGTGTCTTTTTCTAGCACTGATTTAGTTGACAGCTGCTTTGTTGTGTGAAGATTTTACTTGCAATTACTGTGATATGTGGTTGCCTTAAATGAACATTTACATGTTATTCTTATCCAGAGTGACTTACACTTAGTGCATTCATCTTTAGATAACTAGGTGGGACAACAACGCATAGTAAATACATTTTTTCTCAATAAAGTATCTTTTTTTGTGTGTGTGTGTGTGTGTGTGTGTGGGGGGGGGGGGGGGGGGTTAGCAGGGGTGCGAGGGGGGGGGGGGGTGCTTTCTTACCTACCTTAGTAGGGAGATGTGTTTTATTTGTTAAGCACTTGAAATGCATCCTCTTTAACAAATGTGCTATATAAATGAAGTTTGATTTGATTAGAATAGAATAGGGCATTCATCCACACATATTATCAATGCTTACAGACCATTTTGAGCTGCAAAGTGAGACAGCTAGCATTTACACTGGGATGGTTTAATTTATTTGTAGCTTAGATATCCATTTTGGATCTTCATGAATTAACTTATAATATGTATGTAAATAGATAGTATAGCTACATCAGTGAATGGTTTGTTTCATTGTATTGCTGTTGCTCCACATTTCATCATGGTGATGGTTTGTTTCATTGTATTGCTGTTGCTCCACATTTCATCATGGTGATGGTTTGTTTCATTGTATTGCTGTTGCTCCACATTTCATCATGGTGATGGTCATGTGATCTTCGAACGTTTCACCACATCCACTTCACTACATTCAGTTGTCGCGATAGCGCTGCCACTCAGCGACTCCACAGTGAAACACGTTGACACTGTCTGTAAATGTCAGTGTCCTTTTACATGACATGGAGACCTGCACTAAAACCTTTTTTGAAGGAAATGATTGGCCTGTTTTAGTCGCGTAGTTATCGTTAGTGTAAGGAGAAACAGTATTGCACAGTTCAACTGTGTGAAATACAGATACATTTATTATCTCTCTCTCTCTCTCTATATATATATATATATATATATATATATATATATATATATATATATAGTCGCTCATTTGATATTTCAGAGAGTATAAATGTGACTGCCTATGAGTCTGCCTGTGACAGTCTGTGCTTGCTGGCTGTATTGTCCTTCCCTTGTCTACATTGACATGTCTTTACCACCTAAATGACATTCTCAACCTTTAGCTACCCTCTCTATTCCATTATACTCATACCTCTCTTTCTCTGTGTCGCTAAGCCCATATCTAAACTAACACTCACATTTGTCTTTTAATAGCACGGATTTTGATAACAGCTACTTTTTTTGTGGAAGGTTTCACTTGCAATGACTGTAGTATATGTTTGTCTCACCTGACTTAGTCGTGCTAGAGAAGAGTGTCTGCTAAATTACCAAAATGTAATGTAAATGTATGCTTGTGCCTGTGACCATCACCATTAGTGAAATGCAAGGATACATTTACATTACATTTCGACTAGATAGTATACAGCTTATGTCAGAATTGACTTTTCATTACAGGTTTTTAGTAGAACTGATGCAGCAGGTTAACAGAATGAACGTAGCCGTTTAGGAGAGGTAGGTTTAGGCTTATGTCAAATGTTAGCTAAAATGCTAAAGGCCATGTTGTTCCTGTGCCTGCCAGGTGTAGCTTACCTCTCCCACTCAAATAACATTGGGAGGGGCCTGGGCTTCTGGCTGGCTCCTCTTATTTCCCTGGCAAATGTTGTCACCACCAGTTCAGTTCCCCTCCTTCCCACCTCCCTCCCTTACTGTCACAGTCTCAAGTCAGAGAGGACAACTCCTCAGAGGATAATGGAGGCTCCTGGAAGAAGGACCTTTGTCGCTCTGTGTTTCTACACTGCACTACTTACTCTCTCAGGTAAGAGGAAGAAGAGACACACATGTTAATTGAATGTCATTTCAGGAGAAATTCATTAAATGTTTTGCGAGTGTAACCAAAAGCGTTACAATCAACATCAACATTGCCAATTATCTTTCATTAGTTGGATCCTCATCGAGCCACTAGACTGTATTTGATTTGATCAGTTATTACGCGCATGATAGAATGGTACTTCTTTAATCATAGTGTTTAGGACAGAGATACCCCTATGCATGTGTGTTAGGACAGAGATACCCCTATGCATGTGTGTTAGGACAGAGATATGCATGTGTGTTAGGACAGAGATACCCCTATACATGTGTGTTAATGCAAAGTGTTGATGTTCGTGTTGGTCCACAAGGATTCTATGGTGGTTGACTAAGTTGTTACTACGTAGGTATGTTAGATTACAGTAGCTACCGATATTTATTATCTGATTGCATGTGTTCAAATGCGTTTTTTGGTTGGACTTTTATGGTCGTAATGAGGGGGATTTGAGCATTTCTGTAGTAAGCAAACGAGGCAGGAAGGACACACTGGAAAGAGTTCATCAACCAGGCCTCTGCTGACTCAGCTTGGAGTCCGTCTAATCAGGGATTGACTGGGAACAGAAATCGACCCTGGCTTTTCTATCAAACTGGCCCATCATGGACGGACTGGGAACAGAAATCGACCCTGGCTTTTCTATCAAACTGGCCCATCAGGGACGAACTGGGAACAGAAATCGACCCTGGCTTTTCTATCAAACTGGCCCATTTCTTTCCTCAAGTCCTCCACACTGGCGCATTTGTTAGCTGGTTCAGTCCATCTGGCATTTGCCAGAATTTCCCTTTGGCCAGTCCGTCCCTGTTGATGATAACAGATATCCAACCAATGGACCAAACGACCTGATAAGCCGACCCTCTGATGCCCTAACACAACAATAGAACCACTTCAGATGGCCCATTGTCTCAGTAATCTCCACTGTCTCTTATCCAGTGGTGAAAGTAGATGTCTTAGTAAAGATTGGTCATATCACCTATAACATGTACTGCCTTTTAATGTGGCATAAACACAACCAGTCATGATGTCTAACAATCACTTCAATCACTTCATTAAAGCTAGGCTATGGGCGCACGTTTGTCCACTCAACAAATTATTCCAGCATCCAATTTGATGAATGGAAAGAGACATCTGTTACAAAACACTTTCATGTGTAGGCCTTACTCCTGTAGCCTGAATTTATGCTTCCACTGCTTTCCGTGTGCGTCTCGGCCACTCATCTCCGCCTTGGCAAAACGTAAGTGTTCTGATCAAACCACAACGCGTATGCCAACCGGTTTCAAGTCAATTTGGAGCATATGCCAACCGGTTTCAAGTCAATAGCTTATGCCGACCGGTTTCAAGTCAATTTGGAGTGTATGCCAACCGGTTTCAAGTCAATTTGGAGCGTATGCCGACCGGTTTCAAGTCAATTTGGAGTGTATGCCAACCGGTTTCAAGTCAATTTGGAGCATATGCCGACCGGTTTCTAGTCAATTTGGAGTGTATGCCAACCGGTTTCAAGTCAATTTGGAGCGTATGCCGACCGGTTTCTAGTCAATTTGGAGTGTATGCCAACCGGTTTCAAGTCAATTTGGAGCATATGCCGACCGGTTTCTAGTCAATTTGGAGTGTATGCCAACCGGTTTCAAGTCAATTTGGAGCGTATGCCGACCGGTTTCTAGTCAATTTGGAGTGTATGCCAACCGGTTTCAAGTCAATTTGGAGCATATGCCGACCGGTTTCTAGTCAATTTGGAGTGTATGCCAACCGGTTTCAAGTCAATTTGTAGCGTATGCCGACCGGTTTCAAGTCAATTTGGAGCATATGCCAACCGGTTTCAAGTCAATTTGGAGTGTATGCCGACCGGTTTCAAGTCAATTTGGAGCATATGCCAACCGGTTTCAAGTCAATTTGCAAATGTTTCATGCACCTGACATGCGGTAATGTTAAATGATGGTGTAATAGCATGTAGTTTTCTAGGCATTTTGTGTTCATTATTGTGATAGGCTCACATTTTACCATTAAGGCATATACCCCACTATTTATTTTGCTGGGATGCCGTAACGGACTGTACTGACTTATGGTTAGAGAAAACAGTGGCAGCAGTGGGTTCAGCACACTCTTGTCCTGCTTATTCAACCAGACTGGTCTCATCGACTAGACGTAACATACTGTAGTAAACATAAATCTGGGACACTCAAATCAGCATATGTTACGTTAGGTATGGTTGAAAATCAAAAGGAGAGCCACACACTCTAGGTGCTCAGATGCAATAATTTTATAGCCAACATTTTGTATAATGACAAACACCGTGAGTCACTAGTTTATATGGTGTGTGATAACACCTTTGATTGGGATCAGTTTCCCTGTTTGGGGGTGTTTGAAGGATCTACATTTGTAAATGCCATTGCATTGAGAACAGCCATTAATTACACTTGTAATTTTGATCCGGTAGAGGCACAAGGAGACATTGTGCAGGGGTATTTTGTGGTAAATCAGAGTTAATGTGGTGGTAAACAAATTAATCTCTGAGATATAACTTTAGCATTTTAGCTAATTAACTACTTTTGAGCTACATTGCAACTACTTAGCATGTTAGCTAACCCGTCCCCTAACCCTAACCTCAACTCTTTAACCTAACTCCAAATCTTAACCCTAACCTTTTAATCTAACTCCTAACCTCAACCCCTAACCCCCAGAGCTAACGTTAGCCACCCAGCTAACGTTAGCTACAACAAGTTGGAAATCCCTGCCCCCAAAAAATTTGGTACATTTTTTTGTTTTGTTGACAATACAGAACATACATATACAAACGACAGCATACAGAAGCACACAAACATCAACGACATCACACCTGCCCAGACCCACCTGCTCACACCCCAATCTCCAGCGCCCGCATCACTCTCCACCACATGGCATCAAACGGCACCATTTGGTTTCTCTTCATCGCCCACACACTTTCAACATTTAGACAGTAAGGCATTTGACCTTTCCATTGTGTTAGCGATGGAGGATTGGTTGATTTACAGTTTTTAAGTATACGTTTTTTCAAGATTCTTGGAATTCATAACATATTTGGGCTCCCGAGTGGCATTGCATCTCCTTGCAAGAGGCATCACTACAGCCCCTGGTTTGAATCCAGGCTGTATCACTTTTGGCCATGATTGGGAGTCCCATAAGGTGGCGTACAATTGGCCGTCATTGTAAATAAGAATTTGTTCTTAACTGACTTGCCTAGTTAAAGAGTTTAGCAAATTAACATATTGTACAAATTGTAATTCGTAACATACAGTATCATTCGAATTCTAATTCATAACATATCATACGAAATGGATGATGGACATCCACAAATTAATACATATTAATATTAATACGTAACAATTCATTCCAAATGAAGTGTCTCGGATTTGCGTACAGAATAATACAAAAAGCTCTGAGACCAGGTTGATTCAACATTGACTGATACACACAGACAGACAGACAGACAGACAGACAGACAGACAGACAGACAGACAGACAGACAGACTATCAGAATGGTGGGTGTAGCTGGTATATGCAGTCAGGCCCAGAAGAGCAGAGAATTGGGAGAAACGTAACTTTACACAGAATAATGAATGGTGCAAGGTAAAACAATACACTTGCCCAAACACAAACACACGAACATCAACTTTTACACACGGGCAAGAAACAGCACCCGTCTAAAATAACCAGTCACCAACATTACCGAACATGACATAAAACAATCCCGCACAACACCATGGGGGAAACAGAGGGTTAAATACATGGACAAAAATTAGGGGAATAAAAAACAGGTGTGTAGAAACAAAGACAAAACAAATGGAAAATGAAAAGTGGCTAGTAGACCGGCGACGCCGAGAGCCGAGCGCCGCACGAACAAGGAGAGGAACAGACTTCGGCTGAAGTCGTGACACACACACACTCCCAGTGATGGCCAAACTGCTACCCGTGGCCAGGCTGTTTCTACTATTAATGTTTAGGACATAACACCAGGCACAGAGTTAATCTATTGTGATGAACAACAGGGGGTTCCAGCAGGGCCTGGATGTCCACTTGGAGAACTGGACTGACTGGGGAGGATGGAGGGAGCGAGAGAGTGGGAGAGGGAGGGAGGGGGAGAGAAGGGATAGAGGTGAGGGGAGGAACAGTGGAAGGAGGGAGGGAGAGAGAGGTGAGGGAAGAGAGGGGGGGGGGGTGGTGAGGGACAAGACAGAGGGAGGGAGAGAAAGAGACAGAAAGGAAGGGAGGGGGGATAGAAGACGGGCATAAAAACAGAAAGGGAGAGAAAGTGATAGGGGAGCGGGAGATATAGGGAGGTGGAGAAAGAGAAGGAAAGGGGGGGGGTGTATTTACCTTTATACCGCCTAGCTACCTGCCTGCTGCTGCTTAATCTGAGCTGGCAACAACACACTTATGACATCACCCAGTCCCTTCCTAATCGTAGAAACCCAACCCTGCCTTTGGCAAAATAGCTGCAAAACTTTTTGTTTGTTATTTTGAGAAAGAAAGACAATGTTGAAGACACCAAACCTAATGACAGTAAATGTCTATTTCTATTGGATGTCGTAACTCAAAGGTGATTGTTTTTCTGTCAGTTATCAGTGTGGGAACTGCTTGCTACCGTAATGTAAACAGAGCAAAGTCAGTCTACAATATTCAACGGCTACATCATACAGCTTAAGGATGTTTGCTTTAATACCAGTTAGTAATAACAAGACACCAGGCTTGTCATTGGCTCTAAGAATTGGGTTAATATTTGCTTACCTCAGTTTCAGGACAGAGTTCTGGATAAAGTAAATGGAATGATAGTATGCCACAGATGTGTCAATCATGTAAACGTATCTCAATCTGACTTATTCTTTCTGCTCTATGAAGCGCAGCATGAAGAGACGTAGACGGCCATCTTTACTTTTCATGTTAATTAGGACCATGCCTCAGGACTACCTGGCATGATGACTCCTTGCTGTCCCCAGTCCACCTGGCCGTGCTGCTGCTCCAGTTTCAACTGTTCTGCCCGCGGCTATGGAACCCTGACCTGTTCCGTGCTACCTGTCCAAATCCTGCTGTTTTCAACTCTCTAGAGACAGCAGGAGCGGTAGAGATACTCTCAATGATCGGCTATGAAAAGTCAACTGACATTTCCTCCTGAGGTGCTGACTTGTTGCACCCTCGACAACTACTGTGATTATTATTATTTGACCATGCTGGTCATTTATGAACATTTGAACATCTTGGCCATGTTCTGTTATAATCTCCACCCGGCACAGCCAGAAGAGGACTGGCCACCCCTCATAGCCTGGTTCCTCTCTAGGTTTCTTCCTAGGTTTTGGCCTTTCTAGGGAGTTTTTCCTAGCCACCGTGCTTCTACACCTGCATTGCTTGCTGTTTGGGGTTTTAGGCTGGGTGTCTGTACAGCACCTTGAGATATCAGCTGATGTAAGAAGGGCTATAAAAATACATTTGATTTGATTTGAATGAAAAGATCAGGGCCCTTATTCATAAAGCATCTGGGAGCAGGGGTGCCTGTCCATATAATCTTATTCATTATGATCAAGAAGGCAAAACTGATCCTAGATCAGCACTCTTACTCTGAGATGCTTTATGAGGGCCCATATTGTACCTGTTTTGTATGTACCAGTAGCTTTGTGTGTGACATGTTTACACCCCCTATGTACATCAAATGAGAAACATTGCAGGCTCTAAGGTAGAAAACACAATGGCCCAACACATGAAGAGGTACACAAACTGGAATCTTTGCATTTGTTATTAGTGTGATAGAGTCCACACTGAGACTAATTTGTTAATTTCTTTCTCTCTCTATAGCTCACTCTCTTGCTCCTTCCCTCTATAACACTCTCTCTCACCCCTTCCTTCCCTCCTCTATAATACTCTCTCTCACCCCTTCCTTCCCTCCTCTATAATACTCTCTCACCACTTCCATACCTCCTCTATAATACTCTCTCTCACCCCTTCCTTCCCTCCTCTATAATACTATCTCTCACCCCTTCCTTCCCTCCTCTATAATGCTCTCTCTCACCCCTTCCTTCCCTCCTCTATAATACTCTCTCTCACAACTTCCTTCCCTCCTCTATAATACTCTCTCACCCCTTCCTTCCCTCCTCTATAATACTCTCTCTCACCCCTTCCTTCCCTCCTCTATAATACTCCCTCACCCCTTCCTTACCTCCTCTATAATACTCTCTCTCACCCCTTCCTTCCCTCCTCTATAATACTCTCTCACCCCTTCCTTCCCTCCTCTAGAATACTCTCTCACCCCTTCCTTCCCTCCTATATAATACTCTCTCACCCCTTCCTTCCCTCCTCTATAATACTCTCTCTCACCCCGTCCTTACCTCCTCTATAATACGCTCTCACCCCTTCCTTACCTCCTCTATAATACTCTCTCACCCCTTCCTTCCCTCCTCTATAAAACTCTCTCACCCCCTCCTTACCTCCTCTATAATACTCTCTCTCTCACCCCTTCCTTCCCTCCTCTATAATACTCTCTCTCACCCCTTCCTTCCCTCCTCTATAATACTCTCTCTCACCCCTTCCTTCCCTCCTCTATAATACTCTCTCACCCCTTCCTTCCCTCCTCTATAATACTCTCTCTCACCCCTTCCTTCCCTCCTCTATAATACTCTCTCTCACCCCTTCCTTCCCTCCTCTATAATACTCTCTCTCACAACTTCCTTCCCTCCTCTATAATACTCTCTCACCCCTTCCTTCCCTCCTCTATAATACTCTCTCTCACCCCTTCCTTCCCTCCTCTATAATACTCCCTCACCCCTTCCTTACCTCCTCTATAATACTCTCTCTCACCCCTTCCTTCCCTCCTCTATAATACTCTCTCACCCCTTCCTTCCCTCCTCTAGAATACTCTCTCACCCCTTCCTTCCCTCCTATATAATACTCTCTCACCCCTTCCTTCCCTCCTCTATAATACTCTCTCTCACCCCGTCCTTACCTCCTCTATAATACGCTCTCACCCCTTCCTTACCTCCTCTATAATACTCTCTCACCCCTTCCTTCCCTCCTCTATAAAACTCTCTCACCCCCTCCTTACCTCCTCTATAATACTCTCTCTCTCACCCCTTCCTTCCCTCCTCTATAATACTCTCTCTCACCCCTTCCTTCCCTCCTCTATAATACTCTCTCTCACCCCTTCCTTCCCTCCTCTATAATACTCTCTCACCCCTTCCTTCCATCCTCTATTAATACTCTCTCTCACCCCTTCCTTCCCTCCTCTATAATACTCTCTCACCCCTTCCTTCCCTCCTCTATAATAATTTCTCACCCCTTCCTTCCTCTATAATACTCTCTCTCACCCCTTCCTTTCCTCCTCTATAATACTCTCTCACCCCTTCCTTACCTCCTCTATAATACTCTCTCTCACCCCTTCCTTCCCTCCTCTATAATACTCTCTCTCACCCCTTCCTTCCCTCCTCTATAATACTCTCTCACCCCTTCCTTCCCTTCTCTATAATACTCTCTCACCCCTTCCTTCCCTCCTCTATAATACTCTCTCACCCCTTCCTTCCCTCCTCTATAATACTCTCTCTCACCCCTTCCTTCCCTCCTCTATAATACTCTCTCTCACCCCTTCCTTACCTCCTCTATAATACTCTCTCACCCCTTCCTTGCTCTATAATACTCTCTCTCACCCCTTCCTTCTCTCCTCTATAATACTCTCTCTCACCGCTTCCTTCCTCTATAATACTCTCTCTCACCCCTTCCTTCCCTCCTCTATAACTCTCTCACCCCTTCCCTCCTCTATAACACTCTCTCACCCCTTCCTTACCTCCTCTATAATACTCTCTCTCACCCCTTCCTTCTCTCCTCTATAATACTCTCTCACCCCTTCCTTACCTCCTCTATAATACTCTCTCACCCCTTCCTTCCTCTATAATACTCTCTCACCCCTTCCTTCCCTCCTCTATAATACTCTCTCTCACCCCTTCCTTCCCTCCTCTATAATACTCTCTCACCCCTTCCTTGCTCTATAATACTCTCTCTCACCCCTTCCTTCTCTCCTCTATAATACTCTCTCTCACCGCTTCCTTCCTCTATAATACTCTCTCTCACCCCTTCCTTCCCTCCTCTATAACTCTCTCACCCCTTCCCTCCTCTATAATACTCTCTCTCACCCCTTCCTTCTCTCCTCTATAATACTCTCTCTCACCCCTTCCTTCTCTCCTCTATAATACTCTCTCTCACCCCTTCCTTCTCTCCTCTATAATACTCTCTCTCACCCCTTCCTTACGTCTTCTATAATACTCTCTCACCCCTTCCTTCCGCTATAATACTCTCTCTCACCCCTTCCTTCTCTCCTCTATAATACTCTCTCTCACCCCTTCCTTCTCTCCTCTATAATACTCTCTCACCCCTTCCTTCCCTCCTCTATAATACTCTCTCACCCCTTCCTTCCCTCCTCTATAATACTCTCTCTCACCCCTTCCTTCCCTCCTCTATAATACTCTCTCTCACCCCTTCCTTACCTCTTCTATAATACTCTCTCACCCCTTCCTTCCGCTATAATACTCTCTCTCACCCCTTCCTTCTCTCCTCTATAATACTCTCTCTCACCCCTTCCTTCCCTCCTCTATAATAGTCTCTCACCCCTTCCTTCCCTTCTCTATAATACTCTCTCACCCCTTCCTTCCCTCCTCTATAATACTCTCTCACCCCTTCCTTCCCTCCTCTATAATACTCTCTCTCACCCCTTCCTTCCCTCCTCTATAATACTCTCTCTCACCCCTTCCTTACCTCCTCTATAATACTCTCTCACCCCTTCCTTGCTCTATAATACTCTCTCTCACCCCTTCCTTCTCTCCTCTATAATACTCTCTCTCACCGCTTCCTTCCTCTATAATACTCTCTCTCACCCCTTCCTTCCCTCCTCTATAACTCTCTCACCCCTTCCCTCCTCTATAACACTCTCTCACCCCTTCCTTACCTCCTCTATAATACTCTCTCTCACCCCTTCCTTCTCTCCTCTATGATACTCTCTCACCCCTTCCGTCTCTCCTCTATAATACTCTCTCTCACCCCTTCCTTCCCTCCTCTATAATAGTCTCTCACCCCTTCCTTCCCTTCTCTATAATACTCTCTCACCCCTTCCTTCCCTCCTCTATAATACTCTCTCACCCCCTCCTTCTCTCCTCTATAATACTCTCTCACCCCTTCCTTACCTCCTCTATAATACTCTCTCTCACCCCTTCCTTCCTCTATAATACTCTCTCTCACCCCTTCCTTCCCTCCTCTATAATACTCTCACCTCTTCCTTCCTCTGTAATACTCTCTCACCCCTTCCTTACCTCCTCTATAATACTCTCTCTCACCCCTTCCTACCCTCCTCTATAATACTCTCTCTCACCCCTTCCTTCCCTCCCTCCTCAGAAGTAAACTCAGAGTTCGTCCACGTTCCGTCCGTGCTCAATGGCGTCAAAGGGAAGTCCCTCCTCCTCTCCGTGGAGACTCACTTTCAAAATGAGGATGTTGAGATCCAGGGCAGCTGGTACCAGACCCGGCCGGGGGGCCCCAAAACCCTCCTGGTGACCTTCCACAACCACACAGCCATCATGGTGGCATCCATGAGACACAGGAACCGCTTCTTTTTCCAGCCCCCCAACGCCTCTCTCCTGATCCCCAGGCTGGACGAGGCGGCGGAGGGGGACTATCACCTGGACCTGGATATTCACTTCCCCCAGAGACAGGAGCTCGTCAGAGTCGAGAGGACCATCCATGTCACTGTAGATGGTGAGTTGGTGGTGAACACCAGAGAATCTTATGTCAATCTCTATTTTTACATCATTGATTGACGAGCTATACATCTTATATATGTTGTGTACATAGGCAGATCATTGTGGAATGTTGCATGTATGGAACATTTCGGCCTGGCTGCATCAATCCAATTGCCATGTACTTCGAAAGACTTAAAGACCTCTCCGGTAAATTGTTTAACGGACTGCATTACAATACTGTTTCTTTCATCAGCATACTCACTGTTCTATCTCTCCCCTTCTCCAGTACCCGTGTCCACTCCTGTTATCAGGAAGACCCCATCTTCTACAGTTGTTGAGGACAAGGAGAACGTGACGTGGACCTGCTGGGTGGAGAACGGGACCAGGGTTCAGTACCAGTGGCTGAGGAACAACATGCCCCTAGATGCTAGTGATCGCCATCAGTTCTCACAGGATAACTCTACTCTGGTGATAAATCCTGTGAGGAAGAAGGACATTGGACAGTACCGCTGCCTGGCCAAGAACCACATCAGCCAGAGACAGAGCCACACCCTGGACCTTAATGTATTCTGTAAGTACCGTAGGTCTGTCTAAAACAGCACACCCCTATTGGTCTAAAACAGCACACCCCTATTGGTCTAAAACAGCACACCCCTGTTGGTCTGTCTAAAATAGCACACCACTGTTGGTCTGTCTAGAACAGCACACCCCTGTTGGTCTCTCTAAAACAGCACACCCCTGTTGGTCTGTCTAAAACAGCACAACCCTGTTGGTCTCTCTAAAACAGCACACCCATGTTGGTCTGTCTAAAACAGCACACCCCTGTTGGTCTGTTTAAAACAGCACACCCCTGTTGGTCTGCCTAAAACAGCACACCCCTGTTTGTCTGTCTAAAACAGCACACCCCTGTCCGTCTGTCTAAAACAGCACACCCCTGTTGGTCTAAAACAGCACACCCCTATTGGTCTGTCTAAAACAGCACACCCCTGTTGGTCTGTCTAAAACAGCACACACCTGTTGGTCTAAAACAGCACACCCATATTGGTCTGTCTAAAACAGCACACTACTGTTGGTCTGTTTAGAACAGCACACCCCTGTTGGTCTGTCTAAAACAGCACACCCCTGTTGGTCTGTCTAAAACAGCACACTACTGTTGGTCTGTCTAGAACAGCACACCCCTGTTGGTCTGTCTAAAACAGCACACCCCTGTTGGTCTGTCTAAAACAGCACACCCCTATTGGTCTAAAACAGCACACCCCTGTTGGTCTGTCTAAAACAGCACACCCCTGTTGGTCTGTCTAAAACAGCACACCCCTGTTGGTCTGTCTAAAACAGCACACCCCTGTTGGTCTGTCTAGAACAGCACACCCCTGTTGGTCTGTCTAAAACAGCACACCCCTGTTGGTCTGTCTAAAACAGCACACCCCTGTTGGTCTGTCTAAAACAGCACACCCCTGTTGGTCTGTCTAAAACAGCACACCCCTGTTGGTCTGTCTAGAACAGCACACCACTGTTGGTCTGTCTAAAACAGCACACCCATGTTGGTCTGTCTAAAACAGCACACCCATGTTGGTCTGTCTAAAACAGCACACCCGTGTTGGTCTGTCTAAAACAGCA
The DNA here is from genome assembly GCF_057628025.1 of Oncorhynchus mykiss. NCBI lineage: Eukaryota > Metazoa > Chordata > Actinopteri > Salmoniformes > Salmonidae > Oncorhynchus > Oncorhynchus mykiss. Next base: position 67,850,094 of record NC_143039.1, on the reverse strand, counting down.
CACCCATGTTGGTCTGTCTAAAACAGCACACCCCTGTTGGTCTGTCTAAAACAGCACACCCCTGTTGGTCTAAAACAGCACACCCATGTTGGTCTGTCTAAAACAGCACAGCCCTGTTGGTCTAAAACAGCACACCCATGTTGGTCTGTCTAAAACAGCACACCCCTGTTGGTCTAAAACAGCACACCCATGTTGTTCTGTCTAAAACAGCACACCCATGTTGGTCTGTCTAAAACAGCACACCCATGTTGGTCTGTCTAAAACAGCACACCCGTGTTGGTCTGTCTAAAACAGCACACCCCTGTTGGTCTGTCTAAAACAGCACACCCCTGTTGGTCTGTCTAAAACAGCACACCCCTGTTGGTCTGTCTAAAACAGCACACCCCTGTTGGTCTGTCTAAAACAGCACACCCCTGTTCGTCTGTCTAAAACGGCACACCCCTGTTCGTCTGTCTAAAACAGCACACCCCTGTTGGTCTGTCTAAAACAGCACACCCCTGTTGGTCTGTCTAAAACAGCACATCCCTGTTGGTCTGTCTAAAACAGCACACCCCTGTTGGTCTGTCTAAAACAGCACACCCCTGTTGGTCTGTCTAAAACAGCACACCGTTGGTTGGGGAAGGAAATTAAAGGCAACTTCTCATACTTTGTTTTCCCCATTTTAAAGAAGTACAAAGACTTTACATCGTCCTGGCCTTCTATGAGTAATCTCAGTATGTAAATCCATCCCACCCCTGGGCACACACTGTGCAGATATGGCATTTGCATGTCTGACAGACGTCCAGTGTTCTGTGGCGATACTATCGTTGCAGTAGCGCTATCGTGATGCTGTTGCGTTAATGAAACCAGGCTGGTCCTGGCAGGTTTGGAGATTGTTGGAGGTTGTTGACATATAATATGTTTGGACACTAGCCCGTCCTACAGTTGAAAATGTTATCTTCCAACAAGACGACAAATGTTGCAGTACGTCAAAACAGTTCCATGATGATAAATGCAGTTCGCAATGGTTGTATTTATAGATGCAGTCAGAGGAAAGGGATTCATTAGATGGGACCTCTTTGTCTTAACATCTAATGTAACACCCATGTAGAGTGCCTTGCGAAAGTATTCGGCCCCCTTGAACTTTGCGACCTTTTGCCACATTTCAGGCTTCAAACATAAAGATATAAAACTGTATTTTTTTGTGAAGAATCAACAACAAGTGGGACACAATCATGAAGTGGAACGACATTTATTGGATATTTCCAACTTTTTTAACAAATCAAAAACTGAAAAATTGGGCGTGCAAAATTATTCAGCCCCTTTACTTTCAGTGCAGCAAACTCTCTCCAGAAGTTCAGTGAGGATCTCTGAATGATCCAATGTTGACCTAAATGACTAATGATGATAAATACAATCCACCTGTGTGTAATCAAGTCTCCGTATAAATGCACCTGCACTGTGATAGTCTCAGAGGTCCGTCAAAAGCGCAGAGAGCATCATGAAGAACAAGGAACACACCAGGCAGGTCCGAGATACTGTTGTGAAGAAGTTTAAAGCCGGATTTGGATACAAAAAGATTTCCCAAGCTTTTAACATCCCAAGGAGCACTGTGCAAGCGATAATATTGAAATGGAAGGAGTATCAGACCACTGCAAATCTACCAAGACCTGGCCATCCCTCTAAACTTTCAGCTCATACAAGGAGAAGACTGATCAGAGATGCAGCCAAGAGGCCCATGATCACTCTGGATGAACTGCAGAGATCTACAGCTGAGGTGGGAGACTCTGTCCATAGGACAACAATCAGTCGTATATTGCACAAATCTGGCCTTTATGGAAGAGTGGCAAGAAGAAAGCCATTTCTTAAAGATATCCATAAAAAGTGTTGTTTAAAGTTTGCCACAAGCCACCTGGGAGACACACCAAACATGTGGAAGAAGGTGCTCTGGTCAGATGAAACCAAAATTGAACTTTTTGGCAACAATGCAAAACGTTATGTTTGGCGTAAAAGCAACACAGCTGAACACACCATCCCCACTGTCAAACATGGTGGTGGCAGCATCATGGTTTGGGCCTGCTTTTCTTCAGCAGGGACAGGGAAGATGGTTAAAATTGATGGGAAGATGGATGGAGCCAAATACAGGACCATTCTGGAAGAAAACCTGATGGAGTCTGCAAAAGACCTGAGACTGGGACGGAGATTTGTCTTCCAACAAGACAATGATCCAAAACATAAAGCAAAATCTACAATGGAATGGTTCAAAAATAACATATCCAGGTGTTAGAATGGCCAAGTCAAAGTCCAGACCTGAATCCAATCGAGAATCTGTGGAAAGAACTGAAAACTGCTGTTCACAAATGCTCTCCATCCAACCTCACTGAGCTCGAGCTGTTTTGCAAGGAGGAATGGGAAAAAATGTCAGTCTCTCGATGTGCAAAACTGATAGAGACATACCCCAAGTGACTTAGAGCTGTAATCGCAGCAAAAGGTGGCGCTACAAAGTATTAACTTAAGGGGGCCGAATAATTTTGCACGCCCAATTTTTCAGTTTTTGATTTGTTAAAAAAGTTTGAAATATCCAATAAATGTCGTTCCACTTCATGATTGTGTCCCACTTGTTGTTGATTCTTCACAAAAAAATACAGTTTTATATCTTTATGTTTGAAGCCTGAAATGTGGCAAAAGGTCGCAAAGTTCAAGGGGGCCGAATACTTTCGCAAGGCACTGTTGCTGTAATATCACGTTACATGACTATCTTCTACATTATTGCTCATACAGGTAGAGTTTATTATCCTATTGTGTATTTCTATCAGCAGTTATATAAATGAGTATATTACGCTGATGGCTGCTGACAACACACTTCAAGTTGGAATTGCAGAGACAGGCAGAAACTGAGAGAAGATAATTACAAATAATTTACAGATGTTATTTCGTTGATACATGGTTATTCTTCATCTTACTAAGGAGGACCCCAATGATCCCTAGGCCCGACTTTGAGAAGCACTTCCCTAAGCCATTTCAGTATCACGTTGCCATTATCATTTTTGAGGATATGAGGTTTCATTATAGGCCCCCATCTAATACGTCCAGTTTGTTTTCATATCAACAAACCCGATGTGCAAGCTAATGTGATGACCACAGTGACTAGTAGCATATCCTAGCAACTGAGGCACACAGCTCTAATGTCAGCTTTGTTTTCAATATACGACGGCCATTTCACAAAGGCGTTGTGTTGTCAAACATAATTTTTTAGCATGTAAATACATCTATTCTACAGTGCATGCTATTACTTTCTTTTTCTTCAAGAAATTACATTTTGTTTTACTGAATAAGTCCTATTTATTTCCAATTAAACGGATGATGGTCCTCTCTTTCTGATGTAGCATTTTTTATCTTGACATTGTCAAATACACTCCATCGGAGGTTGAAACGCCTTCGCTAGAACCTGAATGTTTGAGCGGCCGGCCATATGGCGTTGCTTCAGGCCGACACTCTGATGGCAAAAATAAATCAAAATACAGTAATTGCCACCTGTTCAGCTAAAGGACGTGAGAAGACCTGGACTACCACTCGTCCCTGTAGCAGTGAAACCACTCTATGTCTTGTAACCTGATTTGTAGCAGCGTAAAGCTTAATAAAGAGTAGTGACACTAGCAAGAGCAGTGTGTGGGCTTCTTCTTTTTCTCATATTACTCTACTGTTACCACGCACCTGAAACAAAGATAGCTCAGATGTGTGAGTGGTTTTTGAATTTTAGTGAAGGGCCAAAAGCAGCCTTACAATAGGACGACATGTTTACTCAGTTAATGAGATTCTGAATTATTGATGATAAAACAATTCATCTTAGCTGCCAACGGATCCTAGGTTTGCCACAGTCCCAATAGAGTTTGAAGTTGATTATAGTGTTTGTGACAACATGAGCCCCTCTGATATCTTCCAGATGGTCCTTACAATCTGGCTGTAAAGTCTGACCATGGCCTGAGGACCGGGGAGGTCTTCACAGTGAACCCTGGTGAGCTGGTGTTCTTCGACTGTCAGGCCGACTCCAACCCTCCCAACAGCTGTATGTGGATCTCTAAGACCAACAACGCCACTGAGGTCCTCACTGTGGGACTGCGCCTGGAGGTCACCTCATACAAGCTGGCCCAGGCCGAGGAGTTCCTGTGCAGGGCGTATAACAATGTGACCCAGAAGCAGGATGAGACCCAGTTCACCCTGGTGGTGGCCAGCCTGGGGACAGGTGGGTAGAGCTGGGCTGCTGTCCTGGTGTGCTGGAGGGAATGAAGGAGGGACTGGGAACACACACACACACACTCTGGCCTGGGTTGCTGACGTAGCGTAGGTGGGACTGAGAATCAGGTCTGGGTAGCCACTGTGCACCTTATCATGCCATAAAGTACCAAGGCGAGGAAGAGGAGAAGATGAGGTGTGCTGTCAGAGGGACAAAGGGACAAATGTTACTGACATTTGAAACCTAAATGGTGTATATACTATAACCTTTTCTAAATGTGAGCAGTAGCCTTGAATGCAGATAGTCCAAAATAAAGGTACCTTCAGAACAGAACCAGGTAATTCACCTACACACAGTGAATCATAAATATTGTATTTCTTCTCAGTTGCTATGTGCCTGGCCTGTGTAAAAGTCCACTGGCTCCATAGGAGAGTAAACAGAGAAAAATAACAGCTGGTCTCATTGTTGACCACGTTTTACTGCATGTGTGGAGTTTCTATGTGTAGGTGGTTTCAATCTCCAAATGGGCAAACATACACACAATCTTGGCTACTGTATAGCAAGTGACATTGTTGAAAATACAATCTATTGAGAAGTATCTAAAAATGTTATGAACAAACTAAACTTACTAACTGTCCACCAGGTCTGAGTTGACAAGTTTACTCTTAGCTTGGACTCTATTCCCCAATGTGTAGCATTTAGTCACAATACCTGCAGGGCCTGTTTCTCAGTCACAGATTAAGCCTAGTCCATGACTAAAAAGCATTTAGAAAATCTCTATTAAATACAGTAGCTAGTTTTTTAGTCCAGGATTAGGCTTAATCTGTGTCTGGGAAATCGGCTCTGTCTAAGTTTTAAAATGTTATTCTGAATGTAGAGTTATTCTCTTTTATTTGTAGGAAAGGAGAGATATGTCCAGGAGAGCAACTCATTCTCTCCTCTGGCTGCCATCACTCTGTCCTGTCTGTTCATTACTGGCTGTATGTTACTGGTCTACTTCATAAAGACCTGTCATCATCCCAAGAGAGGTAGATGTTACGGCCCTCTTCATAAGTCTCAGGGTGACAGCAGCAACTGTGACCACAGAACACACACTCCTACTGTAGACACTAGATTTTAAAGTTTGATCACAGTACAGTAAATGTAAATGATCTGCAAATGCTATGTCAAACTGAAACAGGATATAGGAGAAAATATCTTCTGACTCTCTATATCATTTCTGTTATTGATGAAGAGCATGACTCTCTATATAATTTGTGTTATTGATGAAGAGCATGACTCTCTATATCATTTGTGTTATTGATGAAGAGCATGACTCTCTATATAATTTGTGTTATTGATGAAGAGCATGACTCTCTATATAATTTCTGTTATTGATGAAGAGCATGACTATCATTTGTGTTATTGATGAAGAGCATGACTCTCTATATCATTTGTGTTATTGATGAAGAGCATGACTCTCTATATCATTTGTGTTATTGATGAAGAGCAAAAAGTATCATCTTAAGTATCATCTTATCTTGTGTCTTTTACAGTTCTCATGAACATCTATAACAGGTAAGAACATTACTGATCCCGGCTTACACATGAATTAAGACCTCTGTCTAGGTAGCCTACATCCAGTAAATGGGTTTAATTCAAGTTTATTTGCCTCTACCATGCAGACCTTTGACTGAACCGAAGCGCCCACACTGTTCAGGTAAGTCCCCTCTCTCCGGCTGTACTGTTTACTTTATACCTTATAGCCTTACATTCCTGCCTGTTGTTAGGCAGTGTCGTGGACATAGCCTTAGACAAACAATACTCTTCATAAAAGGTTCACCAGCATAGAACAATTACAGTAATCATACTTGTTTGACTTGTGCAGACATATTTGTCCATTAGCTTGGTTGATAATCTCTTCACATTTCAGTTGGATTCATCTGTGCTTTAGTGGACTGAGTTCAATACATTTAACTGTGGTGGGGCAGTATTCGGTTTTCCCCAAACCAAAAGTGACACGTACTAAATCAAATAGTCTACTGGGAACAAGAAACAGGAAGTAAGTGGAGAGAGAATAGAACATTGACAGGTGAAGATATAAACTATTAACTACATTGTACTTGCAGGTCATGAGGATGCAACTGAAGACTTTGGCATCTATGAGTTTGTCTCTATACCTGGGAAAATGGAATCTACACAGGTATGTTGTATGTCTTGCAACAATGCAGCTTGGTACAAAAGTCCTAGTTTTCTGTTGTCTCACTCAATCCCCCCATAGGGGTTAACCCTATTGGAGGAATGCGTAACATGTTTTCCTTTAACGCGTGCAACCCAGGTTCTATTCCCAACCCCTCCGTTTGCTATAACATGTAGTGTCCCTAAATGTGTTTGTTTTCATTTCCCAGGCATCAAGCAGATCTCTGGCACACCTAGAGTCTGTCCAGGATTTGCATACCACCATCTATGATGTCATTCGGCACATCCCTGAAACTCCCACCCTGGCTAACCAAAGTCTGCTGTTGAAGCAGTGTGAAGCCTAACTAAGAGACCAGAATATTATTAAAGATACTTTCTGAGTCCCCAAGTGGAACCATATTCTCTGTATAATGCACTATTTTTGACCGAAGCCCTATTTCTAGATAGGGAATAGGGTGCCATTTGGGACACAGTAAACATTGTAAACATTGTGTAAATGAACTCCAGTGAGGTTTTCCTCCTGACAAGTGTACATACCTTCACCAAAGTCCCAATCACTTCTCTGAAATCCCATGGACATTATTCATCAATGGATGAATCCAAAGAGCTTTAATGTGTGAATAAGATATACTGTATTTTTCTCTTGTGCTATTTCAAGCTCTCTCTCTCTGGAAGTGGGCAAGTGGGCAAGTATGAATGAATTATCACATTGCAAGCGAGATACTGTCTGATGGCTGTGTTGTCAAACATAATTTTTTAGCATGTAAATACATCTATTCTACAGTGCATGCTATTACTTTCTTTTTCTTCAAGAAATTACATTTTGTTTTACTGAATAAGTCCTATTTATTTCCAATTAAACGGATGATGGTCCTCTCTTTCTGATGTAGCATTTTTTATCTTGACATTGTCAAATACACTCCATCGGAGGTTGAAATGCCAGGTGTGCTGTTGCCTGTCTGCAATGTATCGTACAGTTTCCTGATACAGATATGTGCTTTTTGGATTTTAATAAAGATGTATAACAATTTGATTAGACTCAAAGAGAGCAGCATCTTTCCATAATTAAATATGATGTGATAGGCCTGGTCTGGTGTGATCTGGTCTAGACAGGTCTGGTGTGGTGTGGTTAGAGAGAGGGAGTGACAGAAGGAGGGTTCAGCATGTGGCACTGTGCCTTCCATCTGCCCCTGCTGACTCATAGTCTCAAATAGTGTGTGTGTGTGTGTGTGTGTGAGGAAGAGAGAGGGAGAGTGGCGAGGTGGGAGATGGAGAGAGAGAGAGAATCTTAATTCAGATTCATGACTCGGGTAAAAGCAGACCAACTGCAAGAACATCTTTAGCTGTGTCAAGTGTGTTAGTTTATCCCCAGTAAGTACTGGAGAGTTTGTTATAATATTGACCAAATGCATTCTGCATTCAGAGTGTATTTTATGATGTCGGCTCCTGTTAGGAAGTCCATCTGTCTCTCTGTATGTTTTACGGGAGGATCCACTCAATACAACTGCATGACAAACAGCACTGGTGCCTGGAGTCAGCACCTCTCCTCACCTTCATTTGACAGGGAAATACTGGAGCGTCATTAAGCAGGAACTAGATTAGGTTGTGTTGTTTTAAACCAGGCTTTACTGGACCAGGTAGGCCTAATAGTGTTTGGTGCTTGAGATGATGTGTTCTAAGAGCCCTTCAATTAACCCCATGATTTTTTAAACATGCCTGTAGCAATTCAATTACTATCCTATTTAATGAATGAGTTGTAGGAAGATAGGCTACATGATCAACATGCTGCATTATGTGATAGGCTACTACCACACACACACACACACACACCTATTTATGGCCTTATGACAATTGTCTCTAACCAAAAGACCACATCACTTACAGTAAGTAGCCTACTATTGTCATTACTATGTTCAGGTGAGGTTGCAGGAGACACCTTGAAGTCAAATTGTATAGTTAACCTTCTACTTTACAATTCTGGAAAGCCACGGGAATGACAGTAGCCACAGGAACGGCAGTAGCCACAGGAATGGAGGCACAGTACAGTATGTGGCTTTAGTAAATGGAAATGGCCTGATCTTCAATGAGATACATATCTGTATATTTGTTCTTAAACCTGTGGGTTAGCCTTCACTTCTACTCTGCTGTGACTGCATTCAATAAACAACTTCACGCACATTTTTTTTTGTAGAAAACTTAAATAGAAAATAAACAAATTACTGTTTTTGACAGCATGAGAAAAAAACGTCACGCTCTGTAGCACCCATTGAACTACACTTCCCACATCTAGCAAGAAATAATAACGTGATAGATAACTAACATGGCCTCTCTCTCGCGGAGAGAAGGAACTGAAACGTTGATAGCATTATCATCTAAAATGAACCGGTTATCTGTTGGACAAAACGTTATTTTACGATGCAGAAGATAAAGTCACTTATGGCCCGGCAGGTAAGTGAACAAAGTCCCCGAAGCCTGTCAAACGCCTTGCTCTGACACTGCCGTAGCATGTTAGCCGTGTAACGTTAGCTTGCACTGCAGTTGACATCTGATCCGATAACAATATACTTGGTAACGATGATCTTGGTCTATTTAAACCACAGAACAAGATCCCAGTTAAGATATAGATTGCTGTCTCATTGAAGGCGGAAGTATGTTTTTAATTACATTTTTATTTAACAGTGACATGCAAAACATTAACATAACAGACAGAGGGATTCCACAAAGAAAGAAGAGGAGAAAAAAACAACACAAATTTACATCATATCAATTCAAATACAGACATGTAGCGAATACATTTTTTACAACATTTTTTTAAATACGTTTTAATAACTCTAAATAGTTTTCCAAATCAGATAAAAAAAAGAAAAGGGGCTTTTTCAACATAAATGTTGATTTGCGTATGAAAAATGTTCCTAATAAAAAAAAGAGATTTATGACATACTCACGTTCAATTGTGGAATCTGTGTAGTAAAATAATATGTCAAACGTAGACATTTCAATGGTTGTTTGCAATTTTAGGCCAAGATATAGTTTTACATCAGTCCAGAACACTTCACTCTATAAACAATGACAGAATAAGTGAGCAATAGATTCAGTTTCTAGTTCACAAAAACTGCATTCACTGGTAACATCAGGTATATATTTAGAAATCAAGCTACTACACGGATAGAATCTATGGATAATCTGAAAGGAGATCTCCTTTACTTTATTGGTCACCACACATTTGTGTGGAGTGAGCCAAGCACGACGCCAGTTTACATCAAACGATGAAGCCCAACAAAATATCGCAGAGGGAATAGACTTCCTGTAGAAAATATCCCTTAATAAAAAATAGTTTAATTTCGTATCTAGTAGACCTATGCCATTCACCTGAATATCGCTTACAATTGGAGATATTCCAAAATATGCATTATTCTGAAGTAACGTTTTTATCCCACTAGGTATAGCTTTAACAACAGTGTCATAATCCTTGCTTGAAACCTCAAAGTTGTATCTTTCCACAAATTCTCTCCGCGTAAATAAGAGTCCCACTAATATTAACTAATTGTCTGACAAAGGACAACGTTTTTCGAGAAGCAGTTACGGTAGAATAACATCTTGTTTCTATGTAATATCGACCCATTGTTCCATATAAAACATTTATGAGGTGAAAAGTTGTTTATACAGCAAAGCCCAGCACATTGCCCACCACTGGCTCCAGGTCATCTACAAGACCCTGCTAGGTAAAGCCCCCCCTTATCTCAGCTCGCTGGTCACCATAGCAGCACTCACCTATAGTACGTGCTCCAGCAGGTATATCTCTCTGGTCACCCCCAAAACCAATTCTTCCTTTGGCCGCCTCTCCTTCCAGTTCTCTGCTGCCAATGACTGGAACGAACTACAAAAATCTCTGAAACTGGAAACACTTATCTCCCTCACTAGCTTTAAGCACCAGCTGTCAGAGTAGCTCACAGATTACTGCACTTGTACATAGCCCATCTATAATTTAGCCCAAACAACTACCTCTTCCCCTACTGTATTTATTTATTTATTTTGCTCCTTTGCTCCCCATTATTTATATTTCTACTTCGCACATTCTTCCACTGCAAATCGACCATTCCAGTGTTTTACTTTCTATATTGTATTTACTTCGCCACCATGGCCTTTTTTTTGCCTTTACCTCCCTTATTTTCTTATTTTACCAGGCAAGTCAGTTAAGCACAAATTCTTATTTTCAATGACGGCCTACCTCCCTTATTTTATTATTTTACCTTTATTTAACTAGGCAAGTCAGTTAAGAACAAATTCTTATTTTCAATGACGGCCTAGGAACAGGGGCAGAACGACAGATTTGTACCTAGTCAGCTCGGGGATTTGAACTTGCAACCTTCCGGTTACTAGTCCAACGCTCTAACCACGCTCTAACCACTAGGCTACCCTGCCGCCCCTTATCTCACCTCATTTGCTCACATCGTATATAGACTTATTTTTCTACTGTATGTTTGTTTTACTCCATGTGCAATTCTGTGTTGTTGTATGTGTCGAACTGCTTTGCTTTATCTTGGCCAGGTCGCAATTGTAAATGAGAACTTGTTCTCAACTTGCCTACCTGGTTAAATAAAGGTGAAAAAAAAGAACAATTAAAGCTTGCTTGTGAAAAGCCGCCAATTTCACAGGAAGTTTACCCACAATATATGGACATTGTAGTAAAAAATTAAGCCCTCCAAACTTCTGAAAAACAAAATGAGGTATAATATTCCAGAAACGATGAGGATTTTTTATGTACCTTTCAACCCAGTTGACCTTTGAAATCTGACTGAAGAGAGTGAAGTCTAAGACATGTAGACTGCCATCACAAACCCTGTTGGTGATAACATCTCTTTTTATCTTATGTGGCTTGTTTTTCCACATGAAGTTGTACAATAACCGATCTAAGGTACAGCAAGGGGATTTGGGAATGTCAATATGTGAAAAAAGAGGATGCACGAGATAGCCCCTCAGCTTTTGATAAAAGCACCCTTCCTTGAATACTTAAATCCCTCTCTAACCATGAGGAATTTGTTGTTGCTGACAGATTCAGATACAGGGTTCAAATTAAGATAATTCACATCCTTAAGATTTTTGATGATTTTTACACCGAGGTAGGTTACAGTATCTATTACAGAGATGTTACAATCTGCTGGATTGACGACACCTTTAGGAGGAAGCATGTTAGCTAGCTAGCTTTCTCGCTTGCAAGGTACAGCCGTGCTCTGAGTGGCTGAGAAGTTTATCATTAGCCAGCATCAAGTAACATTTAGGCAAAAACAATGGACATGGAAGTTCTCACCTTGCAGCAAGGTAATGTCAGCTTGCTACTAGGTAGCTAGCTTACATAAATAGCATGGCCTATCAGTTTCAGACATTCTTGAGGTACGAATCTGTATCTTGTTGCCAATAGCTAGCTAGCTATGTGCAGAGTCATAATATGCAGTACTATCTATGTGTCAGTCTGTGGCATACACTTCACAAACACCTAGTACTCAGATAATGACTACAGGTCAACACCACAGACGGTAACTCACCAGTGTGACTTCAGCCAAGGGGTGTTTTGTCTATTGATTGCTGCACACAGTATACAGTTAGATAAACCTGTCTGCTGTAAGCTACCAACTTCATCCTTGTTCTTGTTGACAGGGTCTGACAAGCCCACAGAAGAGCACGGCAGACGTCAGCCTCGTGGAGAACTTCAGGATCTCAAGCAATGTAAGTTGCACATTATACAGAGATGTATAATAATTCCATTTGTATGAAGCTCAATTTAGTACTCTCGGATGCTATTTCATTTCACTGCATTCAGACAGTTGTTGGCATTACTGTTAACCAATAAACCACCTAACTGTACAGTTATGTACAATATATACAGTGGGGCAAAAAAGTATTTAGTCAGCCACCAATTGTGCAAGTTCTCCCACTTAAAAAGATGAGGCCTGTAATTTTCATCATAGGTACACTTCAACTATGACAGACAAAATGAGAAAGAAAATCCAGAAAATCACATTGTAGGATTTTTAATTAATTAATTAGCAAATTATGGTGGAAAATAAGTATTTGGTCACCTACAAACAAGCAAGATTTCTGTCTCTCACAGACCTGTAACTTCTTCTTTAAGAGGCTCCTCTGTCCTCCACTCGTTACCTGTATTAATGGCACCTGTTTGAACTTGTTATCAATATAAAAGACACCTGTCCACAACCTCAAACAGTCACACTCCAAACTCCACTATGGCCAAGACCAAAGAGCTGTCAAAGGACACCAGAAACAAAATTGTAGACCTGCACCAGGCTGGGAAGACTGAATCTGCAATAGGTAAGCAGCTTGGTTTGAGGAAATCAACTGTGGGAGCAATTATTAGGAAATGGAAGCCATACAAGACCACTGATAATCTCCCTCAATCTGGGGCTCCACGCAAGATCTCACCCCGTGGGGTCAAAATGATCACAAGAACGGTGAGCAAAAATCCCAGAACCACACGGGGGGACCTAGTGAATGACTTGCAGAGAGCTGGGACCAAAGTAACAAAGCCTACCATCAGTAACACACTACGCCGCCTGGGACTCAAATCCTGCAGTGCCAGACGTGTCCCCCTGCTTAAGCCAGTACATGTCCAGGCCCGTCTGAAGTTTGCTAGAGAGCATTTGGATGATCCAGAAGAAGATTGGGAGAATGTCATATGGTCAGATGAAACCAAAATATAACTTTTTGGTAAAAACTCAACTCGTTGTGTTTGGAGGACAAAGAATGCTGAGTTGCGTCCAAAGAACACCATACCTACTGTGAAGCATGGGGGTGGAAACATCATGCTTTGGGGCTGTTTTTCTGCAAAGGGACCAGGACGACTGATCCGTGTAAAGGAAAGAATGAATGGGGCCATGCATCGTGAGATTTTGAGTGAAAACCTCCTTCCATCAGCAAGGGCATTGAAGATGAAACGTGGCTGGGTCTTTCAGCATGACAATGATCCCAAAAACACCGCCCGGGCAACGAAGGAGTGGCTTCGTAAGAAGCATTTCAAGGTCCTGGAGTGGCCTAGCCAGTCTCCAGATCTCAACCCCATAGAAAATCTTTGGAGGGAGTTGAAAGTCCGTGTTGCCCAGCAACAGCCCCAAAACATCACTGCTCTAGAGGAGATCTGCGTCTGACCTCTGTCATTGCCAACAAAGGGTATATAACAAAGTATTGAGATAAACTTTTGTTATTGACCAAATACTTATTTTCCACAATAATTTGCAAATAAATAAATAAAAATCCTACAATGTGATTTTCTGGATTTTTCTTCTCAGTTTGTCTGTCATAGTTGAAGTGTACCTATGATGAAAATTACAGGCCTCTCTCATCTTTTTAAGTGGGAGAACTTGCACAATTGGTGGCTGACTAAATACTTTTTTGCCCCACTGTAGTGTTACTCCCAGCTATCCACAAACAGTGTTTTAGCTACTGACCTAAAACAGATAGCTCTCCCTCAGTATGGTAGTTACTTCCAATAGACTGTTCCTGTACATTTCTACATTAAATCATTGTTGGTTACCTGTAATTCTTAGCATTTTCATTTGTCACTGTAACCTAGCACTAGAGGACAGTGTGACATGCAATATGAGTGTTGAATCTGTGTCACAACATATCCTTTGAATGAACAGCTCAGGTTGAGAACACACAAGAGGAAGGCTATTACATTTCAGTCTTAGATTTAGCCAGGGTCTCCTGCAGACTTAAGACAATTTGCTAAAGTACGAAACACTAGGAGTCACATGCTTTATGTAACCACTGTCTTTCAGGTGTACATCATATTCACATTGAGCTGCCTTATCATATGTCTCTAGTCCTTCAAGGCTTGTTACATCATTGTCCTACATCACACTACAGAGAAGCCAAGTGTCAGAAAGATTGAGGTTGGTCATTCACCAGACAACAGTCCTCATGTCAAGGACCGCAATCAGGATAATGTATAGGGTAGCTGTCCTGCTGAGGCAGTATTTCAGCGTTTTGGACGGGAGAGTGAGCCATTGCTTAGAAAATGCAATCAGTCGCTGTTAGCCATGAGGGGCAGTCATTAGCCACTTGTTCGAATTCAATTTGTCAAGAGCGCTGCTTGAAGCAAAGAATGTCACAATGCTCTGTTTATAATGTTAGTCACTCTTCAGGAGCCGCACCAGCCACTTTCCTTTGACTTTGCTGTTTAAGCTCCAGCTGAATAGAACTTGGAACGGGACCAACCCCATTACCCGCCATACAGGGTGATGTTGATTCAACAAGACATTTCATTTCCTCTGTTCTGAGCCTGTTATTAACTTCCACAGTTAATTTTCTCCTGTCTGTGTGGGTCGGGGACTGCCGACTGCTGAAAGGTATAGATCCATTTTGGCTGTCAAGGTTTAGCCTATGTGAATGATGTCACATTGAACGTTGCCTGCCCCAAATGGTAACCTATTCAGTTTATAGTGCACTATATTTGCCCTATATTTGTCCAGGGCCCATAGGCCCTACTTGTATTTTAATGCTGTTGTTGGAGTGGATTATAAAAATAAAAAAATCCTACACCATCCTTTCGTTTTCACATAAAGAAAACTACACCAAATCAACTGCTTGAAAAGGTGTTCTGTTCATCTTTGTCCTTGACTTTCGTTTAAGGGTAGAACAAGGCAGTGCTGAAAGAGATGCTTCAATGCTGTCCCTTCAAAAAGACTGTCTGTTTAGGAAAAATATCCATTCATTAGAGGAGTCTAGTCAGCCTAAACACAGAGACACACGCACATGACACAAACAACACTTAAGCTAGCCTACTTCACAAACAAATACGTTTTAGCTTACATTTGTCTTGTACCTTTGAATGTGGACATAGAGCCTAGTCTACAATCCTAGTAGTGAAAAATGCTGTTGATGTCAGACGGCTTCTTCCAGGAAGTGATTTCAACATGTCACATTAAGATAAGAACATGCATTTGTATGCAACGTAATCAGTCGGGGAAAGAAAGCCAAGGGAAAAGGTAACCTGATTAAGGCAAATCTCTATAACGGCTTTCCTGACTCTCCAATAGTGATCAGCTGCTGGTGGACTAACTGCATTACATCCTGGTACTTTACTATATATTGAACAATGTAGGCTTCCTGCTTCTGAAACAGTCAAGGCTTCTTCCAAGCATGTTAGGTGGTTGATAGGCTTGCCTCTCTCTTTCCTCGGTGCTTAATGGAACTTTGAACACCATTTATCACCTATAAGGCTTAGAGACAATTTATGCTTGATCTGAAAATGTGGTGGGCGGTGCCATAGGGTTGGTGTGATGCAGTTGCGGAGGCACGCAGAGGCCAAATCGAGCTCGGTACTGCATCGCCTAGCGCCTCCCAAATGTTGTAACAATGCGGAGGACTCCGTATAGCTCCACATTGACATGATTGGTTGACAGTAGGTGAGGGTGGGAGGTCCAGCATAAACACAAACTCACTTCCTTCACAACAGCTCTGCTCAGCGACGCGCAAGAAGTATACATGCCCTGACTTCTACAGAGGCCGTGTGTTGGTCGACATGTGGGCTTCAATGTGCTATGAAGGCGAGAGGGAAAACATGTCCATCTTTTAGTATCCACCCCTTTACACCCACATACACCTGTTCCAGGGAGTATGTATGACTTGGCATTGCTGCTTGGAGAAGAGGGTCAAACAAAGATGTGGGGGGGATTTGCATACATTAGGGAGTTCAAACCATACTATTCACATAGCTCAAACTGGTTTGGCTGTGGATCAAACCATTAATCTCCCCCCTGGTGTAGTAGCATCTGGCTATCTCTAGGGAAGAGGAGTGCTGCTGAGTTTGATTGACGGATGCTGCCATCCAATGAAGACTCAGATCGATGGGCGGGTCTAGATTAATTTATCCAGTACCTGCTGGGAGCAGCGGGCCAGAAGGTGGCCATTTTAGGATTAGTGTGACCTTACAAGTCTTTGCTAGCCTGGGTTTTAGTCTGTTTCTGCTCTCTTGACATTTGTCATGACAATGAGTGAGATAGCTACAGCCATTTCACATGTCTAGGAACGGAAGTGGCAATACTGATTGTTATCTGCAAATTCTGTCTTTCTCCATATGCTTGTTTTTTTTCCAAAACTGACCTCAGATCAGTGTTTAGGGGCATCTTCATCCTACTCCTTCACACAGTGGGGCTGGCTTTCAGATCTAGACTATTGTAGGCTTCTGCATCCCAAATGGGCCCTGTTTAAAAGTAGTGCACTGCAAAGGGAATAGAGTGCTGTTTGGCATGTAGGCATATTCCTTTAAAGGAGGTCAGTTCTTTTTTGCTGACAGATAAGTGTTATTGTTGCAGGTGTCTCTCCCTCAGAAACTTTTATGCCTCTTGCCTTTTCTGGGGCTCTTTATGTGTATGACCTACTCAACTCACTTCTCAGACGAAGCAGCTGAGCCAATATAGTAGAATTCCTTTGATATTCTTCTTTTAAAAAAAACCTCAAAACCTTTTCTTCCCTACTATATTTTAAGAGATGCTTTTGTGGGCACTCAAATAATTCACTGACATTTAATCTAGGCTCCACAGTACCATGACGCGACGGGCATTGCCATTGATTACAATTCACTTATTTCAAGCTCATTGTATATGCATCCAAATAATCTCTCCTTCCTCCTGAAATGAACACTTGTTCACTAAAAGCATTGGATTGGTGATGGCATCTGCAAGAGGTAGTTTCCATATAGCTTTCAAATCCATAAGAGGAAGTGAACAAGTGCATACTTCAGGAGAAAGGAGAGATTATTCGAATGCACCCAGTTCCATGTTCGCTAGTTCTCTTATCCACCACTAGGTGTCCCTCTGACATCATGTGTACTGCAAAGCTCAACGTCTTGGTGTTCAGTAGTTACTACAGCCACAAAATCATAAACCTCTGTCCTTTTTCTTCCCTTTATCTTCTTAAAATGTGATTTGAAACCTAACCTTTACCCAGCCTTAACCACAATGCTAACCTTATGCCAACCCTAACCTTTAAATTAAGTTAAATATAGTTTTTATGATATTGCCATTTTTGACTTTGGGGCTGTGGAAACAGAACATCTGAACCATTTACATCAAACTGACTAGAAGAAACAAGGGAAGCTTCTGGAAAACCTTAATAATTATTATGAAATGAGTAAATTATTGTTGTTGAAAAAGCCATTTATCTAGGTCTTTTGACATTCAATCGAATAGAAAGTCGAGGTACAATATGCTAATAGCGTTGTATTGAGTTTATTTATCATAGTCCTCCTTGCAAGTGCTCAAAGGAATCAAGTTGATGTTGTTATTGTGGGTTTTGCTTGTGATGGATAGGTCAGCGGGATAATCTTAGCCTCTGTTGTCAGAACACCGCTCACAACATGGCCTCTGATTCTCTTTGATATCCCGTTAGATGACACTAGTTAACCCATTGCTCAGGAACAGATGAGGACATATAGTATGATGACCAATTAAGCTAGGGATGAATGAATATTCAGAATTGCTCTCATCGTGACAATGACATTGTTTTAATAATTGTTGCTTGAGTAGAATGTGAATTGATTGAGGAAATAATTGAACGCACACACACACGCAAACAAACACACTCCTCTCCCACTTAGTCACCTGGTATTGCTGCTTCTGACACTCACCAAAAAAGGAACCCCTTTGTCTGCTGCTTGATTTGCTCTCTGCATTCAATAACCACTTCATCTTTTGAACAGCCTTTGATAAGGCTCATTAAGCAGCCTACTTTTCGGTGCAAATGGCTTTTTAATTTCCCTTTCTGCCCATATTGAGGAGGAACTGCACGATGATGAGACTTTTTTAATTTGGACGGAGGAGTTCTCATTGTTTGGTTTTAACCCATCACAGTAAATGTGATCAAAGCTTGATGGTTATGAGTGTTCTAAGAGCCTCTGCTCTACAGGGTTCAGGGGGAAGGTTTGGGTTGTGTTTGTGTCTCTGAAGCAGAGTGGAGGCTCTTAATGAGTCATTCAGTTAGGTTGACTTAGTTGTCTTCTATACCTTTTTAAAGAGAGAGGGAGAAAGAGAGGGAGGAAAAAAAGAGAGTTGAGAGAAGGGCTCTATCGACCTGGAGTTTTCTGAGAGACGCAGCTCACTTCCTGTCAATTTGGATGTCTGTCTTTTTCTTGTCGTTTTTTTTCTTTTCTTTATCAGCGAGCGATGACTCATTCAACCTCTATCCCTCCCTCCCTCCCTCCATAATTTCCCACCCACCCACACGCCTCCCTCCCTCCCTCCCTCCATAATTTCCCACCCACCCACACGCCTCCCTCCTACCCTCCATAATTTCTCCCCCCACCCCCCCACTAGGGATGCTGAGCTCCTACGCTCAGCTCACCCACACACTCTCTGTAGGCTCCTGCTGTGTTTTCTCTACCCAGCCTAAAATGTGGCAGAGCTGCACAGCATGCATTCACACGGGTGGTACGTACTCTTCCCTCTCTGAAGTGTCTCACTTTTACTTGAAAAATATGGTTTTGAGGCTATTTTCTCTAGGCAGAAAATAGACCTTATATCTCTGGTGTGGATGTGATATAGGCCTAGCTGTCAGTCCCTATATCTCTGGTGTGGATGTGATATAGGCCTAGCTGTCAGTCCCTATATCTCTGGTGGGGATATGATATAGGCCTAGCTGTCAGTCCCTATATCTCTGGTGTGGATGTGATAAAGGCCTAGCTGTCAGTCCCTATATCTCTGGTGTGGATGTGATATAGACCTAGCTGTCAGTCCCTATATCTCTGGTGTGGATGTGATATAGACCTAGCTGTCAGTCCCTATATCTCTGGTGTGGATATGATATAGGCCTAGCTGTCAGACCCTATATCTCTGGTGTGGATGTGATAAAGGCCTAGCTGTCAGTCCCTATATCTCTGGTGTGGATGTGATATAGGCCTAGCTGTCAGTCCCTATATCTCTGGTGTGGATATGATATAGGCCTAGCTGTCAGTCCCTATATCTCTGGTGTGGATATGATATAGGCCTAGCTGTCAGACCCTATATCTCTGGTGTGGATGTGATATAGGCCTAGCTGTCAGACCCTATATCCCTATATAAACAGGATGCGCTCTTAGGCCTACAGCTCGATGGCGGTTTTACAAGGCTGCTATACAAAGCCTACTAATGATAACGACAAGACGTATTATTATAATGATCGTAATAATAACAATAAGAAGGAGATCATGGTAAAGAAGGCTATATGAGCGACAGCTGCGTGTATATTATGTGTGACCTACAGGTGCTGTTAGTTTACAATCACATTTTTCTGCCTGTTTGGAACAGTGTAAACACAAAATAAATAAGTAATACCAATCTGTTCTAATGATACAAATATTAAAAACAGACAAATCTGTTAAATTGCTTTATCCGACATTTTGCCGTTGCATGAGGCTTGGTGCTCATGGAATCAGTAGGCTATTAATCAAACACTCAAACAGGCAACAGAAGCATTATCTGTCTTATTTCTGTAGATATATGTGAATGATTTATAAAGCCAGGGACATTTAACAGTTAGGCTATTGATTATAGACCTAAGTTGGGGTTTGCTCTCTTATCAATTTCCGTAGACAATTAGGCTAAGCCCTTAATCGCCCGGGACTAGTATTACTATAGAACTGTCACGGCCATCAAAAGAAGCAGACCAAAGGGCAGCGTGGTGAGCGTACATTTTCCTTTTATTTAAAATGTCGCCAACAAAACAACAAATGAAGACACAACCGTGAAGCTTACAGGGCTTAGTGCCACTAACAAAAGTCAACTACCCACACAAAAAGGAGGGACAAAGGGCTACCTAAGTATGATTTCCAATTAGAGACAACGATAGACAGCTGTCCCTGATTGAGAACCATACCCGGCCAAAACATAGAAATAAAGAAACCTAGAAAACAAAAAATTGAAGGCCCACCCCACATCACACCCTGACCTAACCAAATAGAGAAATAAAACGTCTCTCTAAGGTCAGGGCGTGACAAGAACGTTGGCTATGTCATTATTACCCCAGAATGTCTGTTATTCCATGGGGACGATTCGGAAGGGATTTGTTTTTTTCTCCAAACTGCCCCCTGTAATTCTTCATTTTCCCCCAATAAATTCACAGTTATGACAGAAGCCTGGAGGTTTTTATTCTATGCGTGAAGATATTTCAACAAGTCCAGGTGATAGGGCCACACTGATAACTCCAGCTTGGTTCCCAAGTTTCTTAAACAAACCAAACCATCTTTGGTATCGTGTAGCCATATTATTTGAATTGAGGAAGTGTGATCATAATCATTAGGATATTTTAGTGATCCACAGTAGACATCCTAAATGCCCCCCAGCCTTCAGATGTGCACTTGAGATGCGTTTTAAGGCTATGGATGCATAAATTAACTTATAATTTACATCCATTTAGGTCAGTTGCTGCTTTGCGATCTATTTACAGCAAGGGTTACATTAAATAGGCGCAATATCTTTTACTGATACATTTGGCAATATTAAATTCATACACACAAAACATTAAATTTGGTAGGCCCTTCATATAAAGTTATGGGCAGCATTCATTCAATTTATTGAATCAGTTATTGTTTTCTTGATCAAACCGTTAGCAACACATGTCAAACTCAGACATTTCTCTCAAAACACAGGGATGTCGATTCACACGGGATTAGTATTATCAGAGGAACTTCAAGTTCACAAAAAAACATTATTCTGGCTGGAATTATTACTCTCCTGCCATGTACAAATTACTGACATGGCAGATTCGGACAGCACTAAAATTACAATTACAGTTGTGGTGTTTTGTGCTTGTGCACATAATGACATTAACCGACCAACCCCAGTAAAACTAATCCAATCCCAATAGAGCTTTAGGTAAGGGCTGTTTCCTCATCTCTCCTGCTGGTGCCTCCGCAGCTTTAAAACTAATCCAATCCCAATAGAGCTTTAGGTAAGGGCTGTTTCCTCATCTCTCCTGCTGGTGCCTCCGCAGCTTTAAAACTAATCCAATCCCAATAGAGCTTTAGGTAAGGGCTGTTTCCTCATCTCTCCTGCTGGTGCCTCCGCAGCTTTAAAACTAATCCAATCCCAATAGGGCTTTAGGTAAGGGCTGTTTCCTCATCTCTCCTGCTGGTGCCTCCGCAGCTTTAAAACTAATCCAATCCCAATAGGGCTTTAGGTAAGGGCTGTTTCCTCTTCTCTCCTGCTGGTGCCTCCGCAGCTTTAAAACTAATCCAATTCCAATAGAGCTTTAGGTAAGGGCTGTTTCCTCATCTCTCCTGCTGGTGCCTCCGCAGCTTTAAAACGAATCCAATTCCAATAGAGCTTTAGGTAAGGGCTGTTTCCTCATCTCTCCTGCTGGTGCCTCCGCAGCTTTAAAACTAATCCAATCCCAATAGGGCTTTAGGTAAGGGCTGTTTCCTCTTCTCTCCTGCTGGTGCCTCCGCAGCTTTATTCTCTATCCCAATATGCTGCTTCATTTAGCACCAAAAAAATGTATAAAAGTGACTGCTTGACTAAAGAAATCTTGGTCGACCAAACAATCGAGTTTGGTCGACCAGTTGACTAAATGGGGTCAGCCCTACACCAAGCAGTTTAGTCTTCTCAACTTGCTCAATTTCTACATTATTCATTGCAATATTTTGTTGAGATCCAGGGTTTAGTGAATGATTTTCCCCAAATACAATGCTTTTCGTTTTTGAAATATTTAGGACTAACTTATTTCTCGCCACACACCTGGAACTGACTGCAGCTCTTTGTTAAGTGTAGCAGTGATTTCACTTGCTGTGGTAGCTGACATGTAGAGTGTTGAGCCAGTGGCAGGTCATTAGTAAAGATTGAAAAAAGTAACGGGTCTAGACACCTGCCCTGAGGAATGCTTAACTCTACCTGGTGTCATGACATTGCCCTCTTTGGGTACAGCAAGCCCATCCCCCTCTCCCTGCCCCCTTTCAACTAGGCTGCTGTGGTCAGAGAGAGGTCGTAAGTTCCTGAGAAGACCCTGCCTCATGGCCACACAGTATAGAGAGAGAGTGAAGTTTCATAGAGAACAAAGGAATTTCTTCCACCTCAGAGAACTGGAGGTCCGAACAAATTTCATGTTCCGGACTAGGTATAAAAGATCGGGGAAGAATCCAGCTACGAACTGGTCCGTTTGTTACATTTTGGGAAAGCTCATGGGAGACGGTGTGGCCACATTGCCATAACGCTGTTTATATAAAAGCCTCAGATATGAGATTTACATCTAATTGTTGTATAAGATGAATGAGTGAGTATGATACTGTTTGTAAAATTGTGTGATGTGACTGTTTTGGACTGTTTAATGAAGGAAATCCCAATTCCCTTTTCAGTTTAACTAAATCAGAGGACCGCCCCTGAGCCCAGTTAGGGTCAGGCATCCTGGGACAGCCCCTTTTCTGCAATTACAAATAAAACCCAACTTTGAGAAATTCTCAACCTGACCATGTTTCTCTCAATCACGGGAGTACAAAGGTTGTAAACCATTGCTGAATCTTTTAACCATACCACGTGGTTAAACTCTTAGACTATCGATACCGACAGAATAAGAACAAGTCTTTGAAATTAATTACTAGACTGCAGCTAGGAATTTGGTATCATTGAACCCGAAGAACGACAACTGCTGGAACATCTATCTATAACGAAGTGAATGAATGTCACTCTGAACTATCCCCCCTAACCAAAACTCTCCAACAGAGAGTTTTGGACAAAACTCGGACAAAACTCTCCAACAGAGAGTTTTGGACAAAACTCGGACAAAACTCTCCAACAGAAACAAACTTTTCAACAAAGATCCCCGACAACACACTGAGCGTAAATATATATATTGATTGCAATTGTTCCCGAATTAGTGAGTGTTGATGTGCAAATGATTAGCATTTCAATTGTTATAATTATCAACTTTGTAGTGTCTCATCTCAGTTGACCCCCACTTCCCCTTTTGTCTAACAAGCCGCGATGCCGGTTTAGCCCACTAGGGCACATTCCCTTATCATTTCTTGTAACCATATTTACTTTGTTTGTTTGTTTATGCATTTCTGTGAATTACTTAGTTAGTAATAAATAAATGATTTAAGACAATTGATGTATGGATGACTCATAGTGAAGACGGGGTTCGTGTAGATAACCAACAATTTAGGACGTTTGGAATGAGACTAACGTGAGGTAAAGTAAATAATTAATTAATCAGAAGACTATTGATCAGATATGAAAATATCTGAAAGGTTATATTAGGAAATTATAACCTTGTAATCTGAATATTTTCCTTGGTGCCCCGACTTCCTAGTTAATTACGGTTACATGATTAATCAGTCTAATCACGTAATACTAATTACAGAGAATCTTTGATAAAACTAAGACTTCAATTGCAGAGGCTTCCATTAAAGGACAACCTCTGTGTTCTGTTAGACAGGTAACTCTCCATCCACAATATAGCAGGGATGTAAAGCCATAACACACAAGGTTCAGCATATTATGATCTAGAATGTCAAAACCTGCACGGAAGTCTAACAAAACAGCCCCAACTTTTTATGATCAATTTCTCTCAGCCAATCATCAGTCATTTGTGTAAGTGCCGTACATGTTGAATGCCCTTCGCTATGAACAAGTTGACTATCTGTTGTTAATTAGTTTACTGTGAATCAAATCAAATCAAGCTTTATTTATATAGCATGTTTCAGACATGAATGTAACATAATGCACTTCACAGGAAAAAAAACATTCAAAAAAACTATGAAAATAAAATCTAGCCTCCCGAGTGGCGCAGTGGTTAAGGGCGCTGTACTGCAGCGCCAGCTGTGCCATCAGAGTCCCTGGGTTCGCGCCCAGGCTCTGTCGTAACCGGCCGTGACCTAGCGTCGCCCAGGTTAGGGAGGGCTTGGTCGGTAGTGGTGTCCTTGTCTCATCGCGCACCAGCGACTCCTGTGGCGGGCTGGGCGCAGTGTACGCTAACCAAGGTGGCCAAGGTGGCCAAGTGTTTCTTCCGGCGCATTGGTGCTTCCGGGTTGGATGTGCGCTGTGTTAAGAAGCAGTGTGGCTTGGTTGGGTTGTGTATAGGAGGATGTATGACTTTCAACCTTCGTCTCTCCCGAGCCCGTACGGGAGTTGTAGCAATGAGACAAGATAAAAAAATTAAAATAAAAACTACACAACAAACATGAGGATAAAAAAACTAAATAATAACAATAAAAACTGAACAACTACAAAAGCACCCTAAGGAAAAGCAAAGCAAAGTGTGTTTTAAGAACTCTTTTAATTGTGTTCACAGTTTCGTCATGTCTAAATTTACTAATCTTACAAATGAAAAAATCATTGAAGTAGTTGGCAATATCAGTGGGTTTTGTGACGAATGAGCCATCTGATTCAATGAATGATGGAGCCAAGTTTGTCTTTTTGCCCAAAGTTTAATGTAAGGTGCTCCAAAGTTTTCTTTATATCATTTATCTGTTTCACAGTACTGTTTCTTCTTTTTGTTTAGTTTAGTCACATGATTTCTCAATTTACAGTACGTTTGCCAATCAGCTGTGCAGCCAGACGTATTTGCAATTCCTTTGCCTCATCCCTCACACCCATACAAATGTTCAATTCCTTATTAATTCACTGGGATTTAACAGTTTTTACAGTCATTTTCTGTACAGTCATTTTCTGTTTCCTATGCACTAGCTTAGGCCGTCCAAAGACGGCCTAAATATTTTCCTAGATATGGCTATTGTTTTATGATCACTAAATCCGATGGATTTGGATACTTCTTTACAGCAGCATTAGTAAAGATGTGATCAATACATGTGGATGGTTTCATTCCTGTGCTGTTTGTAAACACCTTGGTAGGTTGACTGATAATCTGATCCAGGTTGCAGGCACTGGTTACAGTTTGAAGCTTTTTCATGAGTGGGCATCTTGATGAAAGCTGGTCAATATTTAGGTCACCCAGAAAGTATAACTTTCTGTTGATATCACATACATTATCAAGCATTTCATACACATCCAGATACTGACTGTTTGCATTTGGTGGTCTATAGCAACTTCCTACAAGACTGTTTGCATTTGGTGGTCTATAGCAACTTCCTACAAGACTGTTTGCATTTGGTGGTCTATAGCAACTTCCTACAAGAATGGGTTTTTAGGTGTAGCCATATTACTTCAACAGATCCTCTCTAAGCTTTACAGGAATATGACTGAATATAAACTGCAACGCCACCCCCATTGGCATTTCTGCCTTTCCTATAGATGTTATCACCATGTACTTCTACTACTGTATCATCAAAGGTATTATCTAAGTGAGTTTCAGAGATTGTCAGGATATGAATGTTATCTGTTACAAGCAGGTTTTTGATTTCATGGACCCTGTTCATATAGGCTATATTTAGCACTTTTGGGATTCTTTATTTTTTTATTGCTTTACTGGGAGGCTTATCAGAGGGTGATATTTATGTTTAAGCTGATAGTGCAGGGTGAGCTGCACACACTTGGCTTCCTAAAACCGCCTAATTGCTAATAGTATAACTGATTCATAGCCAGTAGAAAAGGTTCATAGCCAATCTCAGGCTGGGTCTGTAGCTCTCTTTGGCATATCCCATAATAAAAATGTTTTATTTGAAAGAGTTAGCTGGCTGGTTGTAAAGTGGCAAATTCAAAGTATCTTAACTTTTTCTGTTTATCTAGCTAAGTTAGTTTGCTACATATACAGTGGGGAGGACAAGTATTTGATACACCGCCGATTTTGCAGGTTTTCCTACTTACAAAATGTAATTTTTTATCATAGGTACACTTCAACTGTGAGAGACGGAATCTAAAACAAAAATTCAGAAAATCACATTGTGTGAATTTTAAGTAATTAATTTGCATTTATTGCATGAAAAAGTATTTGATCACCTACCAACCAGTGAGAATTCCGGCTCTCACAGACCTGTTTGTTTTTCTTTAAGGATCCCTCCTGTTCTCCACTCATTACCTGTATTAAATGCACCTGTTTGAACTTGTTACCTGTATAAAATACACCTGTCCACACACTCAATCAAACAGACTCCAACCTCTCCACAATGGCCAAGACCAGAGAGCTGTGTAAGGACATCAGGGATAAAATTGTAGACCTGCACAAGGCTGGGATGGGCTACAGGACAATAGGCAAGCAGCTTGGTGAGAAGGCAACAACTGTTGGCGCAATTATTAGAAAATGGAAGAAGTTCAAGATGACGGTCAATCACCCTCGGTCTGGGGCTCCATGCAAGATCTCACCTCGTGGGGCATCTATGATCATGAGGAAGGTGAGGGATCAGCCCAGAACTACATGGCAGGACCTGGTCAATGACCTGAAGAGAGCTGGGACCACAGTCTCAAAGAAAACCATTAGTAACACACTACACCGTCATGGATCAAAATCCTGCATCCTTCCCTCAGTAAGAGCATTGAAGATGGGTCGTGGCTGGGTCTTCCAGCATGACAACGAACTGAAACACACAGCCAGGGCAACTAAGGAGTGGCTCCGTAAGAAGCATCTCAAGTTCCTGGAGTGGCCTAGCCAGTCTCCAGACCTGAACCCAATAGAACATCTTTGGAGGGAGCTGAAAGTCCGTATTGCCCAGCGACAGCCCCGAAACCTGAAGGATCTGGAGAAGGTTTTGTATGGAGGAGTGGGCCAAAATCCCTGCTGCAGTGTGTGCAAACGTGGTCAAGAACTACAGGAAACGTATGATCTCTGTAATTGCAAACAAAAGTTTCTGTACAAAATATTAAGTTCTGCTTTTCTGATGTATCAAATACTTATGTCATGCAATAAAATGCAAATTAATTACTTAAAAATCATATAATGTGATTTTCTGGATTTTTGTTTTAGATTCCGTCTCTCACAGTTGGAGTGTACCTATGATAAAAATGTACAGACCTCTACATGCTTTGTAAGTAGGAAAACCTGCAAAATCGGCAGTGTATCAAATACTTGTTCTCCCCACTGTATTTGAATTAAATAATCAACGTTGCTTCCCTTAATACATTGAAAAATAATGTTGTTATTGGTAGGCTACTTGCAAGTTGGTTTAACTAGCGTCCTCATGGTCGAATGGCAGTTTATTTTTGAATGGCAGTTATATTTTGAATTGACCAAAAGGTTCTATATAGAACCTCTTTTTTAAATCTAAGACTGTATGCTATTATTAAACATGATTTCCTCTTGCATCTAGCTAGCATTTATTTTGTAACAGCATAGAGACATTTTTCTGACTTGGCAAAATTATACAGAAGCATCATTAATATAAATGTAAATGCAAAACAGTTGTAACAAATTAAAAGGGATTGATATGACTGGGTTAGCTTTTGATAGCGGTTGTTTTCTAAAACCCCTATTACTCTCTGGGGTACAAAGAACCCTGAAGGTTATTTGCCTTCACTGGGTGTATATATACAGTGCATTCGGAAAGTATTCAGACCCCTTGACCATTTCCTCATTTTGTTACGTTACAGCTTTATTCTAAAATTGATTAAATATTTTTCCCCTCATCAATCTTAGCACCATCAGGACAAAGCAAAAAATGTTTTTTGAGAAATTTTGCAAATGTATTAATAATTTAAAAAACTGAAATATCACATTTACATAAGTATTCAGACCCGTTACTCAGTACTTTGTTGAAGCACCTTTGCCAGCGATAACAGTTTCAAGTCTTCTTGGTTATGATGCTACAAGCTTGGAACACCTGCATTTGGGTAGTTTCTCCCATTCTTCTCTGCAGATCCTCTCAAGCTCAGTCAGGTTGGATGTGGAGCGTCACTGCTTAGCTTTTTTCAGGTCTCTCTAGAGATGTTTTTTTGGGGGTTCAGTTCTGGGCTCTGGCTGGTGTTCATCAAGATCTCTCTGTACTTTGCTCCGTTCATCTTTACCTCAATCCTGACTAGTCTCCCAGTCCCTGCCACTGAAAAACATCCCCACATCATGATGCTGCCGCCACCATGCTTCACCGTAGGGATAGTGCCAGGTTTCCTCCAGACGTGACGCTTGGCATTCAGGCCAAAGAGTTCAATCTTGGTTTCGTCAGTCCAGATAATCTTGTTTTTCATGGTCTGAGTCCTTTAGGTGCCTTTTGGCAAACTCCAATTGGGCTGTCATCTGCCTTTTACTAAGGAGTGGCTTCCGTCTGGCCACTCTACCATAAAGGCCTGATTGGTGGAGTGCTGCAGAGATGGTTGTTCTTTTGGAAGGTTCTCCCATCTCCACAGAGGAACTCTGGAGTAATGCCAGAGTGACCACCGGATTCTTGGTCACCTCCTTGACCTTCTCCCCGATTGCTCAGTTTGACCGGGCGGCCAGCTCTAGGAAGAGTCTTGGTGGTTCCAAACTTCTTCCACTTAAGAATGAAGGAGGCCACTGTGTTCTACGGGACCTTCAATGCTGCAGAAATGTTTTGGTACCCTTCCCTAGATCTGTGCCTCGACACAATCCTGTCTCGGAGCTCTACAGAGAATTCCTTCATCATCATGGCTTGGTTTTTGCTCTGACATGCACTGTCAACTGTGGGACATTATCTAGACAGTTGTTTGCCTTTCCAAAAAGTCAAGGGGTCTGAATACTTTCCGAATGCACTGTATATAATCTTTTTTAGTGAAGGGTTCTTTAGTCTTATCCAAATAACCAAAATGTTCTATATAGAACCCCAAATAACCATTTTGTACAGACCCAGAGGAAACACCAAGCTAGAGGTGAGTCAAATAGTTAGGCAAGTTAGTTATGCCCGCTATCTGTGCCGCTGACACAATCCTGTCTCGGAGCTCTACAGAGAATTCCTTCATCATCATGGCTTGGTTTTTGCTCTGACATGCACTGTCAACTGTGGGACATTATCTAGACAGTTGTTTGCCTTTCCAAAAAGTCAAGGGGTCTGAATACTTTCCGAATGCACTGTATATAATCTTTTTTAGTGAAGGGTTCTTTAGTCTTATCCAAATAACCAAAATGTTCTATATAGAACCCCAAATAACCATTTTGTACAGACCCAGAGGAAACACCAAGCTAGAGGTGAGTCAAATAGTTAGGCAAGTTAGTTATGCCCGCTGTTCACAACACACCCAGAGGGCACATCAAGCCAAGGGACCCACTGCCCAATCTCCCTTTATAGCACCTTCACATGTTGCAGCACAGTTGTAGGAGAGTGTCGCAATTGCGTCCCAAATGGCACCCTATTCCATATGTAGTGCATAGGGCTATGGTCAAAAGTAGTGTCATATGTATGGAATAGGGTGCCTTTTGGGACAGAGTCATAGTACTGTGTACAGACCCCAAGGACAGAACAAGCTGGAGGTGAGAGTTATTTAGTTTGTACTACTGTACACTACAGACCCCAAGGACACAACAAGCTGGAGGTGAGAGTTATTTAGTTTGTCCTACTGTACACTACAGACCCCAAGGACACAACAAGCTGGAGGTGAGAGTTATTTAGTTTGTCCTACTGTACACTACAGACCCCAAGGACACAACAAGCTGGAGGTGAGAGTTATTTATTTAGTCCTACTGTACACTACAGACCCAAAGGACATCGCAACAAGTGAATTTCTATCCACTCTCCCATTCATAGCTATTTTTGCCACTGGGACACATTATGTGAATTACTTTCCACAAGTAGTCCTTTTTCCCACACTCCCACAAAAAGCCATAACCTATTCACTTTTATTATCTAATACATGTTCAAATCAAATCAAATTGTATTTGTCACATGCGCCAAATACAATAGGTGTAGTAGACCTTGGAGTGAAATGCTTACTTACAAGCCCTTAACCAACAATGCAGTTTTTAAAAAATCCCTAAAAAAGTAAGAGGTGAGAATAACAAATTATTGAAGAGCAGCAGTAAAATAACAATAGTGGGGCTATATACAAGGGGTACCAGTACAGAGTCAGTGTGCGGGGGGCACCGGTGTCTAGGTAATTATGTACATGTAGGGAGCATTATTAAAGTGGCTATGCATAGATAATAACGGAGAGTAGCATCCGTGTAAAAGGAGGGGGGGGGGGGGGGGGGGGGGCAATGCACATAGTCTGGGGTAGCCTTTTGCTTAGCTGTTCAGGAGTCTTATGGCTTGGGGGTAGAAGCTGTTTAGAAGCCTCTTGGACTGAGACTTGGCGCTCCGATACTGCTTGCCATGCGGTACCAGAAAGAACAGTCTATGATTAGGGTGGCTGGAGTCTTTGACAATTTTTAGGGCCTTCCTCTGACACTGCCTGGTATAGAGGTCCTGGATGGCTGGAAGCTTGATCCCGGTGATGTACTGGGCCGTACACATTACCCCCTGTAGTGCCTTGCGGTCGAAGGTCGAGCAGTTGCCATACCAGGCAGTGATGCAACCCGTCAGGATGCTCTCAATGGTTCAGCTGTAGAACCTTTTGAGGATCTGAGGACCCATGCCAATTCTTTTCAGTTTCCCAATTGGGAATAGGTTTTGTTGTGCCCTCTTCACATCTGTCTTGGTGTGCTTGGACCATGTTAGTTTGCTGGTGATGTGGACGCCAAGGAACTTGAAGCTCTCAACCTGCACCACTTCAGCCCCGTTGTTGAGAATGAGGGCATGCTTGGTCCTTCTTTTCCTGTAGTCCACAATCATCTCCTTATTCTTGATTACGTTGAGGGAGAGGTTGTTGTCCTTGCACCACACGGCCAGGTCTCTGACCTCCTCTCTATAGGCTGTCTCGTTGTTGTCGGTGAGCAAGCCTACCACTGTTGTGTCATCGGCGAACTTAATGATGGTGTTGGAGTCGTGCCTGGCCGTGCAGTCATGAGTGAACAGGGAGTACAGGAGGGGACTGAGCACGCACCCCTGAGGGGCCCCCGTGTTGAGGATCAGTGTGGCGGATGTGTTGTTACCTACCTTTATCACCTGGGGATGGCCCGTCAGGAAGTCCAGGATCCAGTTGCAGAGGGAGGTGTTTAGTCCCAGGGTCCTTAGCTTAGTGTTGAGCTTTGAGGGCACTATGGTGTTGAACGCTGAACTGTACTCAATGAATAGCATTTTTGTCCAGGTGTGAAAGGGCAGTGTGGAGTGCAATAGATATTGCATCATCTATGGTTCTGTTGGGGCGGTATGCAAATTGGAGTTGGTCTAGGGTTTCTGGGATAATGGTGTTGATGTGAGCCATGACCAGTCTTTCAAAGCACTTCATAGCTACAGATGTGAGTGCTAAGGGTCAGTAGTCGTTTAGGCACATTACCTTAGTGTTCTTGGGCACAAGGACTATGGTAGTCTGCTTGAAACATGTTGGTATTAGACTCGGACAGGGAGAGGTTGAAAATGTCAGTGAAGACACTTGCCAGTTGGTCAGTGCATGCTTGGAGTACACATCCTGGTAATCCGTCTGGCCCTGCGGCCTTGTGAATATTGACCTGTTTAAAGGTCTTACTCACATCGGCTGCGGAGAGCGTGATCTCACATTCGTCGGGAACAGCTGATGCTCTGATTCATGTTTCAGTGTTACTTGCCTCAAAGCTTCCCTTTGTAGTCTGTAATAGTTTGCAAGCCCTGCACATCTGATGAGCATCAAAGCCGGTGTAGTACGATTCAATCTTATTCCTGTATTGATGTTTTGCCTGTTTGCTGGTTCGTCGGAGGGCATAGCGGGATTCCGGGTTAGAGTCCCGCTCCTTGAAAGCGGCAGCTCTACCCTTTAGCTCGGTGCAGATGTTGCCTGTATTCCATGGCTTCTGGTTGGGGTATGTACGTACAGTCACTGTAGGGATGACGTCCTCGATGCACTTATTGATGAAGCCAATGACGGATGTGGTGTACTCTTCAATACCATCAGAAGAATCCCAGAATATATTCCAGTCTGTGCTAGCAAAACAGTCCTGTAGCTCAGTGGGGTCTAAACTGGCTGGTACCACGACTTGTTGCCTCAGCGATGTCCACACTGACTAGTTCCACGACTTGAGGCCTCAGCTGGGTCTACACTGACTAGTTACATGACTTGTTGCCTCAGCGATGTCCACACTGACTAGTTACACGACTTGTTGCCTCAGCGATGTCCACACTGACTAGTTACACGACTTGTTGCCTCAGCGATGTCCACACTGACTAGTTACATGACTTGTTGCCTCAGCGATATCCACACTGACAAGTTACATGACTTGTTGCTTCAGCGATGTCCACACTGACTAGTTACATGACTTGGGGCCTCAGCTGGGTCTACACTGACTAGTTACATGACTTGGGGCCTCAGCTGGGTCTACACTGACTAGTTCCATGACTTGGTCTCAGCGGGGTCTACACTGACTAGTTACATGACTTGGGGCCTCAGTGGGGTCTACACTGACTGGTTCCACAATTTGGGGCCTCCGCGGGGTTTACACTAACTCGTTACAGCGACTTGGGCCTCCCCGCCTACACCTCCCTCTCCCTGGTTCCCAAACTCGTTATGGGGACTCCTCTCCCCCCTTGACGGAGCTGTATCTACTCTAGCGTCACTCTGGCGTCTTCTCCTGCTCACATGTCAATGACTTCCAGATTGATGGATTATCCACTCGCGGAGGAAGGGTGTGAAATCTCATTAGATTTAGCCGAGTGTCGCAACAACAACAACAACCTTTCAGATTAGAGAATGAGACTTTCAGCCAAGGGGAAAGCAATTACCCATCATCCTTGGGGCTTCTTCGCTGCTGTTGTTCCCCTTGCTTGTTTACCGATAAAGTAGTGCTCCCTGATTTTAATTACATTTATTATGCATCTAAGCATGTGTGGAATACAATTCTGTGACTTTTTTCCTCTACTTTTTAAACGAAGAAGTTAGTTGACAGAAGACAGTGGAAGCTCTCTGAATAAAAGCTGAAGAAACTAAAATAATTAAGATTAGCCACTAAAATAATCAAATCAAACTAAATCCCGCACAGCTCTGAGCTGCTGGCATTTGGATTTCAGTTCGGTTTCCACGATAAAACAACTTTGATTTGTTTTCTGGCAGGTGGTTCACTCCACACACCAAAGCTGCGCTCCACAAAATGACTTTCTCTTCTAAGAAGTTCTTGGTATGAGCTTTGTATTCTTGAATTGTAACAATGCTTTTATTGTGTGTTTATGACAGAAACTCCCAACTGAGCTGAACCTACAGGAGCTGGAGGAGTACAGAAACAAGCTGAAGAGACAACAAGCAGCGGTGAGTGCAGGAGATGAGATGAGCAGCATAGGGACAGTCACTCACATACTTGGATTATGGTGATAATAGCTATGCCATTTTACTGTATCAGTGCCCTTTGAAGGCAAACACAACATCTTCTGTGTTCAAAACAAGCAATTCAATAGTTACATACAGTATGTTTCTATGTAACACCTGAATAGGACTAACAAACCTACATTTATAATCACCAATTTAATATTTAATATCATTTCTGTGAAGCCTAAGTTTATTGCTTCAGCCTGGGCATGGTAATGTACGTACAGTCGACTTCTGGTAATTGCATATCGGAGAAGTGCAAGCTCCTCTTAAGTGCATTGCCTTTCACCAATCCCAAGTGGATGTTGGCATGTTATATTCAGAAAGACGGCTTTAAAACTCTAGTGAGTGTATTGTATCCAGTAGTGTATCTGCTGCAGGCCCAGTGAGTTATTATACTGAACCAAAATATAAACGCAACATGCAACAATTTCAAAGATTTTACTTAGTTACAGTTCATAGAAGGAAATCAGGAAATTGAAATATATTCATTAGGCCCTAATCTATGGATTTCACATGACTGGGAGTTAGGGCTGTCCCTGTTCTTTGGAACAATCGACTGGTCAAAATTTTAAAATGTGTATTTTTCCATAAAAACACCCTATGTGTTTTAAAATAAAATCAACTATATGTAGGCTACGGAGCATGTCTGATGATTTAAGTACACTGTAATTAAATAATTAAGACCACACAAATGACTCAAGAGGGAGGCAGAGATCAACAACCTTCTCCTGCGCTGCTGGCCTTTTCAGGTTCTGCCATTACGCCATTACGCCAGTAATAGGCTACACCAGGGGTCGGCAACCTTTCCCATTTGTTGTGCCAATTTACCATTTCTACAAATCTGCGTGTCCATTATGATTTTCATATGCACATTTTCGTGGAACAGTTTCATTTATTTTATAATAAAGTCTTCATAACTCAAAATCATTGTCATGCGATTCATGAAAATTAAATCTAACTGAAAATTCTACAAATCTAAAACTAACTTCTATTTCCATTGCCAGGTATGTAAAAATAGCCTACCTGACGCTAACAAATAAAAACACTGCAGCCTGCAGGTAGACAATATCCTGATAAAAATAAATACAATTATCTATGCACAGCCTCTCTGCAAGGAACTTGAAACATTGTATCAACTTGGTCCAGCTAAGTTGCTGTTTGAGGTGAAGAAAAATTACTTTGAGAAGCTCCACAACTCATTAGTGATGGTGAGTTAAGACAATCAGAAATACTATCGGATCCCCTAATGGACACATTTGTAGGCCTACATTTGCACGCAGGCCAGGTAGCCTAGGCCTACTTCTATGTGTAATCAGGTGTGCGTCCTTACTCAAGATTGACAGGAGCGCTACAAACATAACACAATGAATAAATTGGAATAACCAAACGAACATTGTAACCAAACGAACATTGTAGATTAGAAATGGTAATTAAAGGTAAATGTTCTACTGGTGATACTGATGTGCCATCCCTGCGGCCTCCACAATGGGTTAGTCCACTGAGACAGGCGTCAATCAAGACATGGCATTGTTATTATTATTTTTTAAAATGTGCAACTGCCAGACGAAAAAAATTCTCTGTCGACCAACAGCCTATGAACCAATCAGTCGACCAGTCCTACTGGGAATACAGATATTCATCGGTTGGTCAAAGATACCTTAAAAAAAATAAGTAGGAGTGTGGATCAGAAAGCCAGTCAGTATCTGGTGTGACCACCACAACTCCTTCTCATAGAGTTGATCAGGTCATTGATTGTGGCCTGTGGAAGGTTGTCCCCTCTTCAATGCAGACCTGCCAACATGCATGCATTTTGCGTACCAGCTACACAATTCTCTGTCAAGGTACGCAGGTACGAGATCCGCTTTATAGGTACGCAGAAATGAATAGGGCCTTATTTTATTATTATGATTATTTTTTTATAAAAAATAAATCCACTGAGGAAATTTAACATCCCGATTCTCAAGCTGCAACACACAGTCATGTGAGTTGTGTCAACAGACATGTATTAATCTCCATCATTATTCGACGTAGCTACCCGGTGTCTGCCCCTCCTCCTGTTTGTTGTAATGCTGAGTTTGCCGACCGTCAGCTGTCCGTAAACACATGGACAA
Organism: Oncorhynchus mykiss; assembly: GCF_057628025.1. Lineage (NCBI taxonomy): Eukaryota > Metazoa > Chordata > Actinopteri > Salmoniformes > Salmonidae > Oncorhynchus > Oncorhynchus mykiss. Next base: position 67,814,407 of record NC_143039.1, on the reverse strand, counting down.
ATCCCTTTTCGACTGTGTGTTGTGGACCAGTAAACACGAAATTATTTCAAGCTAACTTTAGCGACCATAAGATGGACATTCAGTGGGCTCTAAAGTGCCAGCAGTTCATTTGCTAGTGTGAGATTAAATTAAAATACGAAAAATTACTGGTCGCATTTGTGCGAGTTTGATTCACATTTAATTCTGCGTCCCATTAGTTGTATTTTCCACGTAACATTACGAGGATCACGCAACCTGATACTGTAGCTGTAATTATGATCCACGTCACAAAAAGCATTTATAAAAGTATAATCAAAAATAAATATAAAGATCTTGGCATTAAATGGAGTCGGGAGTCTAGAAGACTGAGTGTCAGGTATTAGCTATAGAGGCAATGGTTTTAAAATGCCTTTGCGAGTTGAATCGCCAATTTGCCGCACGTGTCTGGTACTCTAAAAAGTTGGACAGGGTTGGCAGGTCTGTCAATGACAGACCTGGTGGAAACTGGAACACGCTGTCATACACGTCAGAACATCCCAAACCTGCTCAGTGAGTGACATGTCTGGTGAGTATACAGGCCATGGAAGAACTGGGACATTTTCAGCTTCTAAGAATTGTGCACAGATCCTTGCATCATGGGGCAGTGCATTATCATGCTGAAACATGAGGTGATGGCAGCAGATAAATGGCACGACAATTGGCCCTAGGATCTCGTCACGGTATCTCTGTGCATTGCAATTGCTATCGATAAAATGGAATTGTGTTCTTTGTCCGTAGCTTATGCCTGCCCATACCATAACCCCACCGCCACCATGGGGTACTCTGTACACAACATTGACATCAACATTGAGGCCAGTTGGACGTACTGCCAAATTCTCAAAAACAATGTTGGAGGCGGCTTATGGTAGAGAACTGAACATTTAAAATCTCTGACAACAGCTCTGGTGGACATTCCAGCAGTCAGCATGCCAATTGCACGCTCCCTCAAAACTTGAGACATATGTAGCATTGTGTTGTTTGACAAAATTGCACATTTTAGAGTGGCCTTTCATTGTCCCTGGCACAATGTGCACATTGTACTTCCGGCGCCGACAGAGATGGCCGCCTCGCTTCGCGTTCCTAGGAAACTATGCAGTTTTTTTTTTTTTTACGTGTTATTTCTTACATTAGTACCCCAGGTCATCTTAGGTTTCATTACATACAGTCGAGAAGAACTACTGAATATAAGATCAGCATCAACTCACCATCAGTACGACCAAGAATATGTTTTTCGCGACGCGGATCCTGTGTTCTGCCTTACAAACAGGACAACGGAGTGGATCCTATGCAGCGACCCAAAAAAACGACTCCGAAAGAGAGGGAAACGAGGCGGTCTTCTGGTCAGACTCCGGAGACGGGCACAGCGCGCACCACTCCCTAGCATTCTTCTTGCCAATGTCCAGTCTCTTGACAACAAGGTTGATGAAATCCGAGCAAGGGTAGCATTCCAGAGGGACATCAGAGACTGTAACGTTCTTTGCTTCACGGAAACGTGGCTTACTGGAGAGACGCTATCCGAAGCGGTGCAGCCAACAGGTTTCTCCACGCATCGCGCAGACAGGAAAAAACATCTTTCTGGTAAAAAGAGGGGCGGGGGCGTATGCCTTATGACTAACGTGACATGGTGCGATGAAAGAAACATACAGGAACTCAAATCCTTCTGTTCACCTGATTTAGAATTCCTCACAATCAAATGTAGACCGCATTATCTACCAAGAGAATTCTCTTCGATTATAATCACAGCCGTATATATCCCCCCCCAAGCAGACACATCGATGGCTCTGAACAAACTTTATTTAACTCTCTGCAAACTGGAAACAATTTATCCGGAGGCTGCATTCATTGTAGCTGGGGATTTTAACAAGGCTAATCTGAAAACAAGACTCCCCAAATTTTATCAGCATATCGATTGCGCAACCAGGGGAGGAAAGACCTTGGACCATTGTTACTCTAACTTCCGCGACGCATATAAGGCCCTGCCCCGCCCCCCTTTCGGAAAAGCTGACCACGACTCCATTTTGTTGATCCCTGCCTACAGACAGAAACTAAAACAAGAGGCTCCCACGCTGAGGTCTGTCCAACGCTGGTCCGACCAAGCTGACTCCACACTCCAAGACTGCTTCCATCACGTGGACTGGGAGATGTTTCGTATTGCGTCAGATAACAACATTGACGAATACGCTGATTCGGTGTGCGAGTTCATTAGAACGTGCGTTGAAGATGTCGTTCCCATAGCAACGATTAAAACATTCCCTAACCAGAAACCGTGGATTGATGGCAGCATTCGTGTGAAACTGAAAGCGCGAACCACTGCTTTTAATCAGGGCAAGGTGTCTGGTAACATGACCGAATACAAACAGTGCAGCTATTCCCTCCGCAAGGCTATCAACCACCCGAGCCACTGCCTGTTCACCCCGCTATCATCCAGAAGGCGAGGTCAGTACAGGTGCATCAAAGCTGGGACCGAGAGACTGAAAAACAGCTTCTATCTCAAGGCCATCAGACTGTTAAACAGCCACCACTAACACTGAGTGGCTGCTGCCAACATACTGACACTGACTCAACTCCAGCCACTTTAATAATGGGAATTGATGGGAAATGATGTAAATATATCACTAGCCACTTTAAACAATGCTACCTTATATAAATGTTACTTACCCTACATTATTCATCTCATATGCATACGTATATACTGTACTCTATATCATCGACGGTATCCTTATGTAATACATGTATCACTAGCCACTTTATACTATACTATGCCACTTTGTTTACATACTCATCTCATTTGTACATACTGTACCCGATACCATCTACTGTATCTTGCCTATGCTGCTCTGTACCATCACTCATTCATATATCCTTATGTACATATTCTTTATCCCCTTACACTGTGTACAAGACAGTAGTTTTGGAATTGTTAGTTAGATTACTTGTTATTACTGCATTGTCGGAACTAGAAGCACAAGCATTTCGCTACACTCGCATTAACATCTGCTAACCATGTGTATGTGACAAATAAAATTTGATTTGATTTGATTTGATTTGATTTGTAATGATCATGCTGTTTAAGCAATTTCTTGATATGCCACACCCGTCAGGTGGATGGATTATCTTGGCAAAGGAGAAATGCTTCACGAACAAGGATGTAAACACATTTCTGCACAATATTTTAGAGAAATACGCATTTGTGCAGGAAGAACATTTCTGTGATCTTTTGTTTAATCTCTTGAAACATGGGAGCATATTTTTGTTCAGTGTTGATAAAAGGGCATCATCATTATAGCAGAGGTTCTCTGAAGGTCATCCAGGCCTGGAGGACAGAGAGCTAGCCAGCACAGGCACTATTTTTAGAATCATTTTCGAAATTGCAGTATTTTCGAAATCCCTCACTCCTCCACTCTTCCTGCGTCCTCCTTCCTTCCCTGCCTCTCTGTGCCCTCTTTTTTTCCCCAACTGCCCTCCCTTTCTTCCTTCTGCCTCTCCAAGTGTCCTTCCTACCTCCTTTTCTTCCCTCTCTCACTCCCTCCATGGTGTCCGAAGAGGTAAGCTGAAGAGGTGAGCAGCAGAGCTGTCTATTCAGCGAGTGAGGCAGGGCCAATGCCGTTATTAATGGTGGTGACGGGATGAGAACTCAGAGACCCCTGGCCCCCAGGGAGGCCCCTGTGTACAGAACACTCTGACACAGCTCTTTAACAGAGCAGACAGCTGGCTGCGAGCCCTAGGCCCCTAGGGGTCAATTCCAGGACAGGATGACCATGGGCCTTATAAAGTCTTCTGCCCTATCGTCACCCCAATCTAGGATGGAGCTCATCATATGCTGAATTCCAAGTCATCCCCTAGCTAGCAACCTACGTCTAGACACTTCCTGTTGGTATGATAATGTACGATAATAGCTCTGTCTTGTCCTCTGATTGGTTGGGTGAAATTTTCACTGAATTGCTTATTTTGTTTATTTATTTATTAGTGATAGACAACAATACATATATGTGGTTGGAATTCCAATGGCTTATATGAAACCACACCACTATGCATCGTCATTTTACCCCTACCTACATGTACCAATTACCTTGACTAACCTGTACCCCCGCACATTGACACAGTACCAGTACCCCATGTAAATAGACTCGTTATTTTATTGTGTTACTTTTAATTAAATTTTTTACTTACATTTATTTTGTAAATATTTTTTTTACTCTATTTCTTGAACTGCTGTGTTGGTTAAGGGCTTGTAAGTAAGCATTTCACGGTAAGGTCTACAACTGTTGTATTCGGCGCATTTGACAAAACATGTTATTCGCTGATTTTATTTTAATTGATCAGTAATCACATTTTTTAAATATATATATTTGTTTTGATTTAATGTGTGGGTGCATGTGAGTTAGGCTGTCATGTTGTCTTGTCTCTGTCCTTTCCCTTCACCCTGTCTCCCTCTGCTGGTCGTTGTTATGTTACCTTTTCTCCCCCTCTTTTCCCCAGCTGTGCCTTGTCTCCTCCTAATTACCCATTCACCCCGTTCCCCACCTGTTCCCTTTTTTCCCTCTGATTAGGTCCCTATATCTGTCTCTGTTTCTGCTCCTGTCCTTGTCGGATTCTTGTTTGTTTGTTTATGTGTCTCATGCCTGAACCAGACTATCATCGTGTGTGCTGCAACCTTGTCCTGTCCTGTCGGAATCTACCTGTCCATCTGAGCCCACGTATGTTCGTCATTAAAGTACTCTGTTTGTTAATTCGCTTTTGGGTCCTCATTCACGCACCATAACAGAAGAATCCGACCAAGAATGGACCCAGCGACTTCGGATCCTCTCCACTCAGCCGTCGAGATCCAGGGAGCGATGCTAGGCAGACACAAGCAGGAATTGTCTGCTGCTCGACATGCCGTTGAGACCCTGGCCACCCAAGTCTCCAACCTCACAGAACAGGTTCACCATCTCCGCCTCGATCCACCGGCCACTTCCAGGGCTTTCGAATCTCCGGAGCCCAGAATCAATAACCCGCCGTGTTACTCTGGGGAGCCCACTGAATGCCGCTCGTTCCTCACCCAGTGTGATATTGTGTTTTCTCTCCAGCCCAACACTTACTCCAGGAGCACTGCTCGTGTCGCCTACGTCATATCTCTCCTTATTGGACGGGCTCGTGAGTGGGGCACGGCAATCTGGGAGGCAAGGGCTGAGTGTATTAACCAGTATCAAGACTTTAAGGAGGAGATGATACGGGTTTTTGATCGATCTGTTTTTGGGGAGGAGGCTTCCAGGGCCCTGTCTTCCCTATGTCAAGGCAATCGATCCATAACAGACTACTCTATTGAGTTTCGCACTCTTGCTGTCTCCAGTGGCTGGAACGAGCCGGCCTTGCTCGCTCGTCTTCTGGAGGGTTTCCGCGCAGAGGTAAAGGATGAGATTCTCTCCCGGGAGGTTCCTTCCAGCGTGGATTCCTTGATTGAACTCGCTATTCGCATTGAGCGACGGGTTGATCTTCGTCACCGAGCTCGTGGAAAGGAGCTCGCGCTCTCCGTCGCCTCCCTCTCCGCATCACTACCATCTTCCTCTGCCGGCTCGGGTGCTGAGCCCATGCAGCTGGGAGGTATCCGCATCTCGACTAAGGAGAGGGAACGGAGAATCACCAACCGCCTCTGTCTCTATTGCGGTTCCGCTGGTCATTTTGCCACTTCATGTCCAGTAAAAGGCCAGAGCTCGTCAGTAAGCGGAGGGCTACTGGTGAGCGCTACTACTCCTGTCTCTCCTTCAAGATCCTGCACTACCTTGTCGGTCCATCTACGCTGGACCGGTTCGTCAGCTTCCTGCAGTGCCTTAATAGACTCTGGGGCGGAGGGCTGTTTTATGGACGAGACCTGGGCTCGGGAACATGACATTCCTCTCAGACAGTTAAAGGAGCCCACGGCCTTGTTCGCCCTGGATGGTAGTCCTCTCCCCAGGATTCAGCGTGAGACGCTACCTTTAACCCTCACTGTTTCTGGTAATCATAGTGAAACCATTTCTTTTTTAATTTTTCGTTCACCTTTTACACCTGTTGTTTTGGGCCATCCCTGGCTAGTTTGTCATAATCCTTCCATTAATTGGTCTAGTAATTCTATCCTCTCCTGGAACGTCTCTTGTCATGTGAAATGTTTAATGTCTGCTATCCCTCCTGTTTCCTCTGTCTCTTCTTCACAGGAGGAGCCTGGTGATTTGACAGGGGTGCCGGAGGAATATCACGATCTGCGCACGGTGTTCAGTCGGTCCAGGGCCACCTCTCTTCCTCCACACCGGTCGTATGATTGTAGTATTGATCTCCTTCCGGGAACCACCCCCCCCCGGGGTAGACTATACTCTCTGTCGGCTCCCGAACGTAAGGCTCTCGAAGATTATTTGTCTGTAGCTCTTGACGCCGGTACCATAGTCCCCTCCTCCTCTCCCGCCGGAGCGGGGGTTTTTTTTGTCAAGAAGAAGGACGGGTCTCTGCGCCCCTGCATAGATTATCGAGGGCTGAATGACATAACAGTGAAGAATCGTTATCCGCTTCCTCTTATGTCTTCAGCCTTCGAGATCCTGCAGGGAGCCAGGTTTTTCACTAAGTTGGACCTTCGTAACGCTTACCATCTCGTGCGCATCAGGGAGGGGGACGAGTGGAAGACGGCGTTTAACACTCCGTTAGGGCACTTTGAATACCGGGTTCTTCCTTTCGGCCTCGCTAACGCTCCAGCTGTCTTTCAGGCATTAGTCAATGATGTCCTGAGAGACATGCTGAACATCTTTGTTTTCGTTTACCTTGACGATATCCTGATTTTTTCACCGTCACTCCAGATTCATGTTCAGCACGTTCGACGTGTCCTCCAGCGCCTTTTAGAGAATTGTCTTTTCGTGAAGGCTGAGAAGTGCACTTTTCATGCCTCCTCCGTCACATTTCTCGGTTCTGTTATTTCCGCTGAAGGCATTAAGATGGATCCCGCTAAGGTCCAAGCTGTCATTGATTGGCCCGTCCCTAAGTCACGCGTCGAGCTGCAGCGCTTTCTCGGCTTCGCGAACTTCTATCGTCGTTTCATCCGTAATTTCGGTCAGGTGGCAGCTCCTCTCACAGCCCTTACTTCTGTCAAGACGTGCTTTAAGTGGTCCGTTTCCGCCCAGGGAGCTTTTGATCTCCTCAAGAATCGTTTTACATCCGCTCCTATCCTTGTTACACCTGACGTCTCTAGACAGTTCGTTGTCGAGGTTGACGCGTCAGAGGTGGGAGTGGGAGCCATCCTTTCTCAGCGCTCCCTCTCTGACGACAAGGTCCACCCATGCGCGTATTTTTCTCATCGCCTGTCGCCGTCGGAACGTAACTATGATGTGGGTAACCGCGAACTGCTCGCCATCCGGTTAGCCCTAGGCGAATGGCGACAGTGGTTGGAGGGGGCGACCGTTCCTTTTGTCGTTTGGACTGACCATAGGAACCTTGAGTACATCCGTTCTGCCAAACGACTTAATGCGCGTCAGGCGCGTTGGGCGCTGTTTTTCGCTCGTTTCGAGTTCGTGATTTCTTATCGTCCGGGCTCTAAGAACACCAAGCCTGATGCTTTGTCTCGTCTCTTCAGTTCTTCAGTAGCCTCCACTGACCCCGAGGGGATTCTCCCTGAGGGGCGTGTTGTCGGGTTGACTGTCTGGGGAATTGAGAGGCAGGTAAAGCAAGCACTCACTCAAACTCCGTCGCCGCGCGCTTGTCCTAGGAACCTTCTTTTCGTTCCCGTTCCTACTCGTCTGGCCGTTCTTCAGTGGGCTCACTCTGCCAAGTTAGCCGGTCACCCTGGCGTTCGGGGTACGCTTGCTTCCATTCGCCAGCGTTTCTGGTGGCCCACCCGGGAGCATGACACGCGTCGTTTCGTGGCTGCTTGTTCGGTCTGCGCGCAGACTAAGTCCGGTAACTCTCCTCCTGCCGGCCGTCTCAGGCCGCTTCCTATTCCCTCTCGACCGTGGTCTCACATCGCCTTAGATTTTGTCACCGGACTGCCTTCGTCAGCGGGGAAGACTGTTATTCTTACGGTTGTCGATAGGTTCTCTAAGGCGGCTCATTTCATTCCCCTTGCTAAGCTTCCTTCTGCTAAAGAGACGGCACAAATCATCATCGAGAATGTTTTCAGAATTCATGGCCTTCCGTCAGACGTCGTTTCGGACAGAGGTCCGCAATTCACGTCTCAATTTTGGAGGGAGTTTTGCCGTTTGATTGGGGCTTCCGTCAGTCTCTCTTCCGGCTTTCACCCCCAGTCTAACGGTCAAGCAGAACGGGCCAATCAGACTATTGGTCGCATCTTACGCAGTCTTTCTTTTCGCAACCCTGCGTCTTGGTCAGAACAGCTCCCCTGGGCAGAATACGCCCACAACTCGCTTCCTTCGTCTGCGACCGGGCTATCTCCTTTTCAGAGTAGCCTCGGGTACCAGCCTCCGTTGTTCTCATCTCAGTTCGCCGAGTCCAGCGTCCCCTCCGCTCAGGCTTTTGTCCAACGTTGCGAGCGCACCTGGAAGAGGGTCAGGTCTGCACTTTGCCGTTATAGGGCGCAGACTGTGAGAGCTGCTAATAAGCGTAGAACGAAGAGCCCTAGATATTGTCGCGGTCAGAGAGTTTGGCTCTCCACTCAGAACCTTCCCCTTAAGACGGCTTCTCGCAAGTTGACCCCGCGGTTCATTGGTCCATTCCGTATCTCTCAAATCATTAACCCTGTCGCAGTGCGACTTCTTCTGCCGCGATATCTTCGTCGCGTCCACCCGGTCTTCCATGTCTCCTGTGTCAAGCCCGTTCTTCGCGCCCCCGCTCGTCTTCCCCCCCCCCCCCCATCCTTGTCGAGGGCGCACCCATCTACAGGGTCCGCAGGATTTTGGACATGCGTCCTCGGGGCCGTGGTCACCAGTACCTTGTTGATTGGGAGGGGTACGGTCCGGAGGAGAGGAGTTGGGTTCCCTCTCGGGACGTGCTGGACCGTGCGCTGATCGATGATTTCCTCCGTTGCCGCCAGGCTTCCTCCTCGAGTGCGCCAGGAGGCGCTCGGTGAGTGGGGGGGTACTGTCATGTTGTCTTGTCTCTGTCCTTTCCCTTCACCCTGTCTCCCTCTGCTGGTCGTTGTTATGTTACCTTTTCTCCCCCTCTTTTCCCCAGCTGTGCCTTGTCTCCTCCTAATTACCCATTCACCCCGTTCCCCACCTGTTCCCTTTTTTCCCTCTGATTAGGTCCCTATATCTGTCTCTGTTTCTGCTCCTGTCCTTGTCGGATTCTTGTTTGTTTGTTTATGTGTCTCATGCCTGAACCAGACTATCATCGTGTGTGCTGCAACCTTGTCCTGTCCTGTCGGAATCTACCTGTCCATCTGAGCCCACGTATGTTCGTCATTAAAGTACTCTGTTTGTTAATTCGCTTTTGGGTCCTCATTCACGCACCATAACATAGGCTATATGGAGGAGATTACTGAGTAGTTTGGTTCGTCAGGCTGACCCCCAGTCTTCTCTTACACACCTATCCGATCCTTTCAGACCTACGAAAGACAAGTACAGGGAGGATGGTTTCCTCTCTCAATCACATATTCGTAGCTTTGGATAAACTTACACTGTGCCACACTGTGTACATACTTAAAGACATTCCTTACAGGATCTGAACTATCTCCCTGACTGACAACTACCTGAAGCAAATGGCTTATGTCCTGCGTTGATGTAAAATTCTAAATTTCCCTTGCCCAGGAGTAGCTAGACGCATTGACACCCTCTCCCTTAAATGTGTTTCCTTTGATTTGATGTGTTCCTCCCACAGGGCCCGTGGACTTCGTAGAGATGGTGTAGACTGCCTACTGTATTTATTTGCACGCACGCACACACACATCACCAGTCTGCTTGGCAGTAGCTGTTGTTGTAGAGAATGACTGCTGTTTTATAGGGAGGTGGGGGTGGTGTTGAGGCCCTATTCTCCCACAGCGAAATTGTCAGCTTTGACACATCGTTGGCCAAGGCTCATCTCTTAGTTAATTATTTGTCTACTGTATGATTGTCATCCACATTGTCATGCTCTGACTGTAAAGGATGAAAATCTTTCTCTAAGTCCTAGTATTCCTTAAGATTCCTAGTAGTCATAGTATTCCTTAAGATTCCTAGTAGTCCCAGTATTCCTCCACTTGTCCTAGTATACCTTGTAGTATTTCTCCTAGTAGTCCTAATATCCCTCTACTTGTCCTAGTATTCCTCCACTTGTCCTAGTATACCTTGTAGTATTTCTCCTAGTAGTCCTAATATCCCTCTACTTGTCCTAGTATTCCTCCACTTGTCCTAGTTTTCCTCCACTTGTCCTAGTATTCCTCTACTTGTCCTAGTATTCCTCCACTTGTCCTAGTATTCCTCTACTTGTCCTAGTTTTCCTCCACTTGTCCTAGTATTCCTCTACTTGTCCTAGTATTCCTCTACTTGTCCTAGTATTCCTCTACTTGTCCTAGTATTCCTCTACTTGTCCTAGTCTTCCTCTACTTGTCCTAGTTTTCCTCCACTTGTCCTAGTTTTCCTCCACTTGTCCTAGTATTCCTCTACTTGTCCTAGTATTCCTCCACTTGTCCTAGTAGTCCTAATATTCCTCCCAGTAGTCCTCCTCTTCCTCCTAGTAGTCCTAATATTCCTCCTAGTAGTCCTCCTATTCCTCCTAGTAGTCCTAGTACTCCTCCTAGTAGTCCTAGTATTCCTCCTAGTAGTCCTCCTATTCCTCCTAGTAGTCCTAGTATTCCTCCTAGTAGTCCTAGTATTCCTCCCAGTAGTCCTAATATTCCTCCAAAACCTAGTACTCCTCCTAGTAGTCCTAGTATTCATCCTAGTAGTCCTCCTATTCCTCCTAGTAGTTCTCCTATTCCTCAAAATAGTCCTAGTATTCCTCCTAGTAGTCCTAGTATTCCTCCTAGTAGTCCTCCTCTTCCTCCTAGTAGTCCTAGTATACCTCCTAGTAGTCCTAGTATTCATCCTAGTAGTCCTAGTATTCCTCCTAGTATTCCTAGTATTCCTCCTAGTAGTCCTCCTCTTCCTCCTAGTAGTCCTAGTATACCTCCTAGTAGTCCTAGTATTCATCCTAGTAGTCCTAGTTTTCATCCTAGTAGTCCTAGTATTCCTCCTAGTAGTCCTAGTATTCCTCCTAGTAGTCCTAGTATTCATCCTAGTAGTCCTAGTATTCCTCCTAGTAGTCCTAGTATTCATCCTAGTAGTCCTAGTATTCCTCCTAGTAGTCCTAGTATTCCTCCTAGTAGTCCTAGTATTCCTCCTAGTAGTCCTAGTATTCATCCTAGTAGTCCTAGTATTCCTCCTAGTAGTCCTAGTATACCTCCTAGTAGCCCTCCTATTCCTCCTAGTAGTCCTAGTATACCTCCTAGTAGTCCTAGTATTCCTCCTAGGAGTCCTCATATTCCTCCTAGTAGTCCTAGTATTCCTCCTAGTAGTCCTAGTATTCCTCCTAGTAGTCCTAGTATTCCTCCTAGTAGTCCTAGTATACCTCCTAGTAGCCCTCCTATTCCTCCTAGTAGTCCTACTATACCTCCTAGTAGTCCTAGTATTCCTCCTAGGAGTCCTCATATTCCTCCTAGTAGTCCTAGTATTCCTCCTAGTAGTCCTAGTATTCCTCCTAGCAGTCTTAGGACTCCTCCTAGTAGCACATAGCTAGGCCTATATACAGCTTGTTAACTGACTACCCGAGTGCCGGGTTTTGTTCAAGTGATAAACTGACTTATGATATGTTGGGTACATAGACATGTGTGTGTGTGTGTGTGTGTGTGTGTGTGTGTGTGTGTGTGCGTGCGTCTCTAACTTTTCCTTATTGAAGTATCTAAGTCAGAGCTTGAAAGGGGGGTGGGGGAGGAGGACTGTCAAGTGAAAGTGTTGGCTCAGGAGATTATTATTTTATTTTATTTGGGGGGGGGGGTCAAGGTGAGGAGGGGGATTATTTAAGATGCTCTTTGGTGCTTTTGGAAGATGGGCAGGGACTCTGCTGTTCTAGCTTCAGGGTGAAGCTGGTTCCACCATTGGGGTGCAAGGAGAGAGAAGAGCTTGGACTGGGCTGAGAGGGAGTTGCAAAGAGACCAGAGGTAGGCGGAATTGAGTGCTCGGGTTGGGGTGTTGGGTTTGAGCGCAGCCTGAAGGTAGGGATGGCCAGGTCCTCAAAATACACAAACATCTGGTCCCAAAGTGATTATGCATTGATCCAGGACCATCAGGATGGATTGATCCAGGACCATCAGGATGGATTGATCCAGGACCATCAGGATGGATTGATCCAGGACCATCAGGATGGATTGATCCAGAGCCATCAGGATGGATTGATCCAGGACCATCAGGATGGATTGATCCAGGACCATCAGGATGGACTGATCCAGGACCATCAGGATGGGTGATCCAGGACTATAAAGAGGAAGGGGCCTGCAGTATGGATTGATCCAGGACTATCAAGAGGCGGAAGTGGCCGGCAGTATGGATTCAGGAAGAGGGGCCAGCCAGTAGTGTGCTTTGAGCCTCAGGACAGTAAGTGTTATAGACCAGGGCTCCTCCTGGGCTCCAGTTCTGTCTGCTTCCCAAATGACACCCTATTCCTTACACAGTGCACTACTTTTGGGGAATAGGGTGTTATTATACTATCCACTATATAGGGGATAGGATGTTATTTGGGACGAAGACAGTCTTTAAATAGCCACTATGTTTACTTAGCTGCTTGATGTACATCACCACTGTCTGTCTCCCCTTAACGACCTATACAAATCTAATTTGATGCAATGCTGGTAAAGTAGTCTGGCTGTATTGTATGAAATCACTACTAGGGGCTGATGTTGGGCCGTTTAGGCAGGACGTTGTTTAGGCTAAGTGACACGTACCGACAGGACGTTGTTTAGGCTAAGTGACACGTACCGACAGGACGTTGTTTAGGCTAAGTGACACGTACCGACAGGACGTTGTATAGGCTAAGTGACACGTACCGACAGGATGTTGTTTAGGCTAAGTGACACATACCGACAGGACGTTGTATAGGCTAAGTGACACGTACCGACAGGACGTTGTTTAGGCTAAGTGACACGTACCGACAGGACGTTGTTTAGGCTAAGTGACACGTACCGACAGGACGTTGTTTAGGCTAAGTGACACGTACCGACAGGACGTTGTTTAGGCTAAGTGACACATACCGGCAGGACGTTGTTTAGGCTAAGTGACACGTACCGACAGGACGTTGTTTAGGCTAAGTGACACGTACCGACAGGACGTTGTATAGGCTAAGTGACACGTACCGACAGGACGTTGTTTAGGCTAAGTGACACGTACCGACAGGACGTTGTTTAGGCTAAGTGACACGTACCGACAGGACGTTGTATAGGCTAAGTGACACGTACCGACAGGATGTTGTTTAGGCTAAGTGACACGTACCGACAGGACGTTGTATAGGCTAAGTGACACGTACCGATAGGACGTTGTTTAGGCTAAGTGACACGTACCGACAGGACGTTGTTTAGGCTAAGTGACACGTACCGACAGGACGTTGTTTAGGCTAAGTGACACGTACCGGCAGGACGTTGTTTAGGCTAAGTGACACGTACCGGCAGGACGTTGTTTAGGCTAAGTGACACGTACCGACAGGACGTTGTATAGGCTAAGTGACACGTACCGACAGGACGTTGTTTAGGCTAAGTGACACGTACCGACAGGACGTTGTATAGGCTAAGTGACACGTACCGATGGGTGTTACCACAATACCACCACGGCTCTACACAAAATGTTCCTTTACACCTCAATTAGTTGACATAGAAACTTCTCAGTCAGCGTATATGATTGAGACAAATATTAGGAAGCTGCACTGGTATAGGCTAACTTATCGCCCACTGTTTCTCTCCAGCTCGAGGATTGGTTGATTTTGAATTTGATATGATTGTGCCGGTTAGCTTTTTAAACCCCTAACTGCAGCTGGTGGAGAACATTTACACTGGGCAGTGTCCAAAAACGATGACACTAGGCAGTGTCCAAAAACGCTGTCACTAGACAGTGTCCAAAAACAATGACACTAGGCAGTGTCCAAAAACGCTGTCACTAGACAGTGTCCAAAAACGATGACACTAGGCAGTGTCCAAAAACGCTGTCACTAGACAGTGTCCAAAAACGATGACACTAGGCAGTGTCCAAAAACGCTGTCACTAGACAGTGTCCAAAAACGATGACACTAGGCAGTGTCCAAAAACGCTGTCACTAGACAGTGTCCAAAAACGATGACACTAGGCAGTGTCCAAAAACGCTGTCACAAGGCAGTGTCCAACAACGATGACACTAGGCAGTGTCCAAAAACGATGACACTAGGCAGTGTCCAAAAACGCTGTCACTAGACAGTGTCCAAAAACGCTGTCACTAGGCAGTGTCCAACAACGATGACACTAGGCAGTGTCCAAAAACGCTGTCACTAGACAGTGTCCAAAAACGCTGTCACAAGGCAGTGTCCAACAACGATGACACTAGGCAGTGTCCAACAACGATGACACTAGGCAGTGTCCAAAAACGATGACACTAGGCAGTGTCCAAAAACGCTGTCACTAGACAGTGTCCAAAAACGATGACACTAGGCAGTGTCCAACAACGCTGTCACTAGGCAGTGTCCAAAAACGATGACACTAGGCAGTGTCCAAAAACGCTGTCACTAGACAGTGTCCAAAAACGATGACACTAGGCAGTGTCCAAAAACGCTGACACAAGGCAGTGTCCAACAACGCTGACACTAGGCAGTGTCCAAAAACGCTGTCACTAGGCAGTGTCCAAAAACGCTGTCACTAGGCAGTGTCCAAAAACGCTGTCACTAGGCAGTGTCCAAAAACGCTGACACTAGGCAGTGTCCAAAAACGCTGTCACTAGGCAGTGTCCAAAAACGCTGTCACTAGGCAGTGTCCAAAAACGCTGTCACTAGGCAGTGTCCAAAAACGCTGACACTAGGCAGTGTCTAAACACCGCACTACTGTTTTATGCCCTATCCCATAGAGCTCTGGTCAAAAGTAGTGCACTCTATAGAGAATAGGGTTCCATTTCCGACTGCTACTGAGCAGTTTTGGCTGATTGACACCTCTATCTTTTGGCTCTCAGCTAAAATGCATGAGGCGTGTGGCCGGATAATTGGGCTATTAACTCTGCTCTGCATACCAGTCAATTACATGTGAATTATACCTTGCTATTTGGCTCTGTCAGATCACAGGTGATTGGAGGGCTAATCTCTGGTCATGTGGGCGGCTGCAGGTGGTTGGGTCTTTTCCACACATCTGCTTTTTCCTGGTTTGGATGTTTTTTTTGTAGACCGATAGATTTATTGTGTTTGAGTGAGGAGGAGAATTGTCTCTGTACCAGAGATGAGCATTCTTTTTGGATCCCCAGTGGGATTGGTTTTGTGCTGTGAGTGAAGTTGCAGCTGCTGAGCACAGATAACATACATCTTACACACAAACTGAATCATCATAATCAGAAACTGTTTTTGCTCTCTGTTACCCCTTAGAGGTAATCTATAGGTAATCTATAACCCCCTTAGAGGTAATCTATAGGTAATCTACAACCCCCTTAGAGGTAATCTAATCTAATCAGTTCCATCGAACTGGCTCTGGAACCTCATGTTCCTAGCTGTGTGTGTGTGTGTGTGTGTGTGTGTGTGTGTGTGTGTGTGTGTGTGTGTGTGTGTGTGTGTGTGTGTGTGTGTGTGTCTGTATATATTTGTGTGTGTGTGTGTGTGTGTTCTAGGGCTGGGACGATACCAGTACTCACACATACACACATATTTACACAACACACATTCACACACTCACGCACACACTATATACACCCATACACACACATGCGCACACGTGCATACTGATGCCGCACACACAGTCACACTTTCAAACTCACCACATACACTGCCGCTACTGCCCCACATACACTGCTGCTACTGCCCCACATACACTGCTGCTACTGCCCCACATACACTGCCGCTACTGCCCCACATAAACTGCTGCTACTGCCCCACATACACTGCTGCTACTGCCCCACATAAACTGCTGCTACTGCCCCACATACACTGCTGCTACTGCCCCACATACACTGCTGCTACTGCCCCACATAAACTGCTGCTACTGCCCCACATACACTGCCGCTACTGCCCCACATACACTGCTGCTACTGCCCCACTTAAACTGCCGCTACTGCCCCACATACACTGCTGCTACTGCCCCACATACACTGCTGCTACTGCCCCACATACACTGCTGCTACTGCCCCACATACACTGCTGCTACTGCCCCACATAAACTGCTGCTACTGCCCCACATACACTGCCGCTACTGCCCCACATACACTGCTGCTACTGCCCCACTTAAACTGCCGCTACTGCCCCACATACACTGCCAGTACTGCCCCACATACACTGCTGCTACTGCCCCACATACACTGCTGCTACTGCCCCACATACACTGCTGCTACTGCCCCACATACACTGCCTCTACTGCCCCACATACACTGCTGCTACTGCCCCACATACACTGCTGCTACTGCCCCACATACACTGCTGCTACTGCCCCACATACACTGCTGCTACTGCCCCACATACACTGCCTCTACTGCCCCACATACACTGCTGCTACTGCCCCACATACACTGCTGCTACTGCCCCACATACACTGCTGCTACTGCCCCACATACACTGCTGCTACTGCCCCACATACACTGCCTCTACTGCCCCACATACACTGCTGCTACTGCCCCACATACACTGCTGCTACTGCCCCACATAAACTGCTGCTACTGCCCCACATACACTGCTGCTACTGCCCCACATACACTGCTGCTACTGCCCCACATACACTGCTGCTACTGCCCCACATACACTGCTGCTACTGCCCCACATACACTGCTGCTACTGCCCCACATACACTGCCTCTACTGCCCCACATACACTGCTGCTACTGCCCCACATACACTGCCGCTACTGCCCCACATACACTGCTGCTACTGCCCCACATACACTGCCTCTACTGCCCCACATACAATGCCGCTACTGCCCCACATACACTGCCGCTACTGCCCCACATACACTGCTGCTACTGCCCCACATACACTGCTGCTACTGCCCCACATACACTGCTGCTACTGCCCCACATACACTGCTGCTACTGCCCCACATACACTGCCCCACATACACTGCCGCTACTGCCCCACATACACTGCTGCTACTGCCCCACTTAAACTGCCGCTACTGCCCCACATACACTGCCAGTACTGCCCCACATACACTGCTGCTACTGCCCCACATACACTGCCGCTACTGCCCCACATACACTGCTGCTACTGCCCCACATACACTGCTGCTACTGCCCCACATACACTGCTGCTACTGCCCCACATACACTGCCCCACATACACTGCTGCTACTGCCCCACATACACTGCTGCTACTGCCCCACATACGCTGCCGCTACTGCCCCACATACACTACCCCACATACACTGCTGCTACTGCCCCACATACACTGCCACTACTGCCCCACATACACTGCCGCTACTGCCCCACATACACTGCTGCTACTGCCCCACATACACTGCTGCTACTGCCCCACATACACTGCCGCTACTGCCCCACATACACTGCCGCTACTGCCCCACATACACTGCCGCTATTGCCACACATACACTGCCGCTACTGCCCCACATACACTGCCGCTACTGCCCCACATACACTGCCGCTACTGCCCCACATACACTGCTGCTACTGCCCCACATACACTGCCGCTACTGCTCCACAAGCAGTGGCTGCTTCACTAAAGGTTTTGTGATTCTGCTGCTGGACTTAGAGGTAATTTGTGGTTGAGTACGGTACCCTGCGTCACCACTTCAATTGCTCCAGACCAGCGCAAGGGGGAGTTACAGGACTTATTATGCTTTTGGGTCCTACTATGTCTCTAACTGACAATGAGTGGGTGACATAAACCTAAATAGCAACTGATAATTGTGCACGACTTCAGTATTACTTACTAAAACTGTTGTTACACTAAGTTATTTAAAAAAAATAATTGGGGTCTTACTGTAGTACTGTAGGCCACTCCCGACCGGTCACGTCGTACAGCGCCTGGGTGGCGCAATGGTCTAAGACACTGCATAGTAGTACAAGCTATGTTGCTACAGATGCTGGTTCAATTCCCGTGACTGGAAGACCCATGAGATGATTCTAAGTTTTTGGTTTCTCTCCCTCTAAAATCAGAAATAAATCATTCAAAATAACAAACTGGCTTTATTTACAAATTAGAAACAATGTCTCACCCCGTGTTCAAGAATGGCCTACACCTCATGTAGCCTATCCCAAAGGCCTATATGTTTTGCTAAGGTTTGTGTCACAACTAAAGTGGACAAATAACTTCTTAAAATTAATCACATTAATCGGATTTACAATGGGTGTAGAAGATAATTTCCACGATAAAAGCATTACATGCATAATCACATTTGCAGATTTCATAATGGTGTTTTCCGCTAATGGAGCATTCGCACTTATAGCCTACTACCATGTGTGCATTGCTGCGCGATTAATGTGAAGAAATAGCCTAATAGTTTATCAACATTTTAAGCTAAACCTTCTGGTCTGTTGCGTCAGCCTCATTGTGTAAAAAAAGTATTTTTGATGCTAGAGGTTGTGTTAATTTGGGATCTATTGCATCCCACAACTGTCCCAGACTACGTTTGGAATATTTATTTCTCGCACAGAATTGAATAGGTACACTTTTGTAATATGGGGGAATAGTAGATTGACATAGGCTAGTGCCTTTGCTGTTTGTTAAGCCTACTCATCTTGTTGGCTGAGGAAAAGTAAATGTGAACAGTTCTTCCAATATCTTCAGTATGCACCTCGGAATTGGATAAGGACGTGTGCAGTTGCGTCCCCGCAGTGTCTGTCTTCACTTGTAGCCTGTGAGAAACACCTGATCACGTGTGACAGCCGTGTAAGAGGTGCTTCGGAGCACGACGGCCACTGGCCGCAAAAGGCATGGATTTGTTTAGGGTTTATTACGGCCACACAAAGGGTATGCCGCCCCAAAAAAACAAAGCAGAGCACATGCTTTTCAAGCAACCATCATTAGAGTCGCGTCATACAGCCTTACAATGTATTAAAATCGAAACATATAACCCAACGTTTGTATAACAACTAAAGTTACACGAATAACTCTAAATTAAGCATTTAGGAATACCTATTTCTTTGTTAAACGCTCAACACAGAATAGCCACGTGTGCACTCCCTCAAATAGTTGGGAGAAAATATCCTTTCTATCTTATTCAGCTTTGTTCAATTGTATTCTTCATACTATAAAATAATGCCACGGAATTCTAAGCAAATCTTGTCTGCTAAATGAACTAGTGTAGCCCACAGCCATATGGTATAACCAGATCAGGACCTAACATAAGGAAAACTCAGAGTATGCTATTCTGTTCTTCTGAAATAGACTAAATTTTCTTCATGTCATGTTTCTTTAAAGCTGTCTAAAATAAATTGATTTATTGTGAAGGTGTAGGCTATATTAGATGGATTTATTACACTTTTTAAATGTAGATGTTCCCTAACTGTGTTTGTTAATTAACGGTCAATTACCATGAGACTGACAGTTATAGGCTTGACAATCACCGGCCGACAAAATTTTGTGACAGCCACAGCCCTACATGAGCGCACCAGCTGGACGACTGTGTGATCACGCTCTCCGTAGCCGATGTGAGCAAGACCTTTAAAAAGATCAACATTCACAAGGCCTCGGGGCCAGATGGATTACCAGGACGTGTACACAGAGCATGCGCGGACCAACTGGCAAGTGTCTTCATTGACATTTTTCAACCTCTCCCTGACTGAGTCTGTAATACATGTTTTAAGCAGATCACCATAGTCCATGTGCCCAAGAAGCGAAGGTAACCTGCCGAATGCCCTGATCAACGACGAGATAGCCTATTGGGACGAGGTCAAAGACCTGGCAGTGTGGCGCCAGGACAACAACCGCTCCCCCTTATCTAGCTAGCTTGTTAGCTAGCTAGCTACGCTAATATTAGATATAAAGTTAGCTTGCCTGCCTCAATAGGTAACGTTAGCTAACCTGCCTCAGTTTATCAAATGATAACTACCTACATAAACATTACAACATTATCTAACGTCGTTAGCTAAGTTACATCAGAGGTCATTATATTCCAGTATCTCGGATTATACTCACCATCACCGGTCGTTGCACACCAAGCTGGCGTTATTGGTGCAGACTTGTGGACTGACAAACTCAAGCACCTATTGCGCATACTAGCTAGGGTCCTTCAGTAGGGCATGCATACCATAGAACTTTGGCTGTGGAGGCATGGTCAATCCATATAGTGATCATTTGAACGTGTTGGGGGTGATGAAACAACGGAGCCCCATTCAATGAAGGGCAGCGGAGGGGCGATTTGCACGTGGAGCTTGGCAAAATGGGGCATGATTTATTGACATAATTGTAATTCAAACCCAACCTTCATTTACTTGTGACGCACTGAGGTTCCAAACTCCGCTTTAGATAAGACTGACTTTGTGACCAAAATGATCCTATTTACACTTTGTAGTCAGTTTCAGACACTAAAATAAATGTTTCAGACTCATATACCACATATGCTGTTTTCAAAGAGATTAGTTGCATTTTAGAGGCAGTCGCTCTTTAAAGACTGATAGTATAGTTACAGGCATCAAAGCCAGCTATTCTTTCTCCATGCTCTACCATAGTACAATAAGTGTGTTTCTCACTTGGGATGGCGTTTACAAGCATCTGACTGGGTTTCTTTTTCTTGTCCTCCTCTCTGTAGGTTTCCAAAAAGGTTGCCGATCTTATCCTGGAAAAACAGCCGTCCTACGTCAAGGTATGCTTTCTGTATTTTTCCTTCCTCTCTTCCTCCTTTCTTTCCTTTGTATGTTTTAAGTTTCGCCCAGACTCCATTTTTCTTGTAAGTATATCACATTCTGTCATTTCCCTATGACTCGTCTCATGCAGATAAATGTAGGCTTATTTAGGTTTGCCGTTTCTTTCAGAACACTGACTGCACACATTATCATAGTATGGTGATTTATATTCGCTGATTGATATCTACTGTCAATCAGTCATAACAAAGGAGGTAATGTGGAATTTATCGGCGTTACCATGGCAATGGAATATATCCTACGACCGACTGCGTTCGCTCTATAAGTAAAACGTCTGTTCAGTACCAGCCGCTATCTCAATCTATATAAATCTTATCAGGGCCGATTGTCTGTCATGACTGGCAGATGTGAGAGTGAGCCTGTATCCACCTCGATAAAGAAATCACTTCCTGAGTGTTTGGATCAAAGCCACAGCAAAGGAGCGGAGGGAGAGGAAAGTAGAGTAAGAGGAGAGAGAAAACAGAGAGGGAGAAGAGCAGGCTCCTGCTCATCTCTGATCCTTCATAGGAGCTCTTTGAGACGTGTCTAAGCAATTCACTGTCGGACAGGAGACATATTTGATCAGGCCCACGGGGATTTAGACCTCTCAGGCCGTGCACCACAGATTAATGGTTTAGTTAGTATGTGGATATGTATGAGCACTGACAAGAGACTGTGGTCACATCCCAATTGACACCCTATTCCCATGTACTTTTGACCAGAGCCATTCAAATGGATGGATAGCCCACATAGTTAGGTTAGCAGTCAGTTGGGGTCGATTCCAGTTAAATTACGAATTGAATCGAAAATGTGTTTCATGAATAACAAAATCACCTGTTAGTTTTCTGTGTGAACGTTTGAAGTCATGACTTGAATTGCACGTCACATCCTGAACTGATTAAGTTGACACGGAATGGACCCCAGCCCTGGTAGCAGCTGCACTCCTCCCTAGTCTCCACATGAGGTGGCAGTGGCCATTTTGGGGCTGCTAGGTGTTCCCTACCGAGTAACCTTTGTTGAACCTGCCTCTACCCAGCTGTGATTGGCCCATTGATCCCAGCGGGCATTGTGACCCGTTGGGGGGTGACAGCATGCTTGCGTGACTATAGGTTGACTCACACGGATCTCCTGTGTTGTGTCCCTAAAGAAATGGCTTCTTTTTATGCTACATATAGCCTAGCTATGCTATAATGTTATTTATTATATTATACACTGAGTATCCAAAATATTAAGGACACCTGCTCTTTCCATGACAGACTGACCAGGTGAATCCAGTTGAAAGCTATGATCCCTTATTGATGTCACTTGTTAAATCCACTTCAATCAGTATAGATGAAGGGGAGGAGACGGGTTAAAGAAAGATTTTTAAGCCTTGAGACAATTGAGACATGGATTGTGTATGTGTGCCATTCAGAGCATGAATGGGCAAGACAAATGTAAGTGCCTTTGCACGGGTAATGGTAGTAGGTGCCAGGCTGTAAAGGGTTAAGTGAAACCTTCAGTTGAAACATCTGCTTTGGATCATTAGGTATGCAGGTTGTGATGGCGTTTATGGTGTGAAATGTACTAATGGCTTTTTGACAGTTGAAGGGTGCCATCTTGAGATGGGGGAAGGGTGCATTAAGCTTGGATGGATGTCACTGATCATGATGTCTTACACGCCAGCGGGAGGGGAAAATATTTTTGGTATAAATACAAATGTTCACATTCATTTATTGAACATTCAAAATATTAATATCTCAAAACGACACTGGGTTCATTTTAAGATATTGCTTGGAACAATATACTCTACGAGTACATTACATTTCCAGAGTGGGTTCTCTGCTCATTCTGAAGGTATGATACATTTTATGAGCACCATCAACACAATAAATTAAAAAATGTATTCAAAGGTAACTCCCTCTGCTGGTGTCTTGCTGAATGTTAATCCCAAAGGAGGGCTGAGAATGGTAAATAGCTAGAATATACATTTCTTTGTATAAAATGGGTAATTAAAGGTACCAGAGAGCCCACTCTGGAAGGGTATATTGTTACAAACAATATGTATAAAAATAAGCTACATCCAAAAGGGTAGTTTTGTTGAAAAAATTAACTGGAAAATGTGTATTTCAGAATCTAGACATACTCCATATTTGAGGGAACACATTTAGGAGTATATTGACAGCAAGAGGAATATACAGGGATATAAAGGCCTAAAAATGCTTTGTGATACAATTATAAAAAGCATGTTAAACATCCTTCCCCCCAATGAAGTTCCTGTGTGAGAATTGCCAGAACAATCTGAGATACCAAAAATATTTTCCCGCTGCATGGAATCACCCTTATAAGGTATTGTCGGTGTGCATAACCAGTGAGCGCTCAGAGTCTGTGATTTTCTGAGGAACAGCCTGTTAATGGTCAATCGATTGGGGCTTAATGGTAGTATTGATCGAGCTGATGTGGAATGTAAATGTTTCATTCAATGTTTTGAGCTTCAGCAGAAAGCCCTGTGTGTCTATGCAGGTCAGGAGGTAAATGTGGGCCATTACACTTACTGTCCTCTCCTCCTTCACCCACACCTGCCCCCTCCATTCTGCCCTACATTATGCCTATACAGTGGAAGCTACAGTACTCTTTAGCAGCTACCTCAATCATGGAGGATAGAATATCATGGGATATGATCGGATTGGGCAGAAGCAATTCAACTTTAGCAATCACCTTGGTAATTGCATGGTTTCACTCCAACCCACTATTGTATTTAGTATTCAACCCCAGCAGCATGTTCCCCTTATTTTACCTCTCAATCCTAACACAAAGCGCTATAAATAAATCACTTTGCATCACATACTCGTGTTTGTTAGCTTCCCAGACCAATCAAGCCACCCAGAGATGCTCTACGGTGCATTTCCTCTCTGAGCCTCTCTGAGCCAGTGTGTGTCTGGTTCAGATCAATAGCGTGCGGTTCTATCGGCGCTCCTTTACACCAACAGCCCTGGCACTACGAGCTCAGGGAAATTAGATGGATGTGACAACATATCTTTCTCTTGCTGCATTCACTGCTTTAATTAAATAACGTCTTTGTTGAACTGAAATTGGTACTAGGGCTGTTGAGGTGACCATATTACCGCCACACTGGCGGTCACGAGTCATGAAGGCAGTCAAATTCCACATGACCATTTAGTCACGGTAATTAGGCTTCTCCAAGCTCTGATGCTGCTGCTGGTCGTTAGTAACAAACTTGCTAACTGCCTGGTACTCAGCACTCTATTGTCCCTCTAATCACTCTGACATCAATGCAAATATCTTTGAAAATCTAATCAAACACTTCATGAGAGCCCATGAGCTCATGTTGCGCAACATTTCCATAGGCTATGCAATTGTGGGAGAAAACAGAGTGATGGCCTCTACTAAAAAGAAGAGGATCCCATCAGCTTACTATAGGCTAGGCCTACTATATTTATTTCTCAACTGTGCTAATATTAAGCACATATTTACAACAGGAGTATGGCCTACCTGGCAGGCATGAAAATAAACCACGGGGAAAACCGTCCATTTGCTGTTTAAGTTCATAGATAACATGTATTTTCTCCCGCTGCCCCTGTTTTCAGACAGGTGCATGACAACGGTCCATTCTAAATCAAAACAAATGTCACACATACTGTATATTATTCAGTATATGTAAATATGATATCAAATCAAGAATAGTCTGATGGGTGACAATATTAGCCTTATATATTATCACTTGTGAATGATGCCCAGCATAAGAAACAATTACTTTTTTTTGCAAATTTTTGTTAGAATCATATCAAATCAAATTGTATTTGTCACATGCTCCGAATACAACAGATAGACCTTACAGTGAAATGCTTCCTGACAAGCCCTTAACCAACAATGCAGTTTCAAGAATATCCCCCCAAAAAGTAATTAAGGGACAGCAGTAAATAACAATAGAGGCTATGTACAGGGGGTACCGGTTGAGAGTCAATGTACAGGGGGTACCGGTTCAGAGTCAATGTACAGGGGGTACCGGTTCAGAGTCAATGTACAGGTGGTACCGGTTCAGAGTCAATGTACAGGGGGTACCGGTTCAGAGTCAGTGTACAGGGGGTACAGGTTCAGAGTCAATGTACAGGGGGCACCGGTGTCCAGATAATGATGTACAGGGAGTACCGGTTCAGAGTTAATGTGTGGGGGGCACCGATGTCAAGGTAATTATGTACATGCAGGTAAGGTTATTAAAGTAGCTGTGCATAGATAGAGAGTAGCAGTGGGGGAAGGGGGGTGCAAATAGTCTGGGTAGCCATTTGATTAGCTGTTCAATAATCTTATGGCTTGGGGGTAGAAGCTGTTTAGATGTCTCTTGGACCTAGACTTGGTGCTCTGGTACCGCTTGCCGTGCGGTAGTAGAGAGAACAGTCTGTGACTAGGGTGGCTGGAGTCTGACAATCTTTAGGGCCTTCCTCTGACACCGCCAGGTATAGAGGTCCTGGATGGCAGGAAGCTTGGCCCCGGTGATGTACTGTGCCGCAGCACTACCCTCTGTACTGCCTTGCAGTCGAGGCCGAGCCATTGCCATACCAGGCAGTGATGCAACCCGTCAGGATGCTCTCGATGGTGCAGCTGTAAAACATTTTGAGGATCTGAGGACCTATACCAAAACTTTTCAGTCTCCTGGGGGGGAATAGGTTTTGTCGTGTCCTCTTCATGACTGTCTTGGTGTGCTTGGACCATGTTAGTTTGTTGGTGATGTGGACGCCAAGGAATGAGGGCATGCGGCAGGGTAGCCTAGTGGTTAGAGCATTGGACTAGTAACCAGAAGGTTGCAAGTTCAAATCCCCGAGCTGACAAGGTACAAATCTGTCGTTCTGCCCCTGAACAGGCACTGTTCCTAGGCTGTCATTGAAAATAAGAATTTGTTCTTAACTGACTTGCCTGGTTAAAAAATGTGTGGTCCTTCTTTTCCTGCAGTCCACAATCATCTCCTTTGTCTTGATCATGTTGAGGGAGAGGTTGTTGTCCTTGGCCCACACAGCCAGGTTTCTGACCTCCTCCTTATAGGCCTGTCTCATCATTGTCGGTGATCAGGCCTACCACTGCTGTGTCATCAGCAAACTTAATGATAGCGTTGGAGTCGTGCCTGGCCATGCAGTCATGAGAGAACAGGGAGTACAGGAGGGGACTGAACATGCACCCCTGAGGAGCCCCCGTGTTGAGGATCAGCGTGGCGGATGTGTTGTTACCTACCCTTACCACCTGGGGATGGCCCGTTAGGAAGTCCAGGATCCAGTTGCAGAGGTAGGTGTTTAGTCCCAGGGTCCTTAGCTTAGTGATGAGCTTTGAGGGCACTATAGTGTTGAACTCTGAGCTGTGTCAATGAATAGCATTCTCAGATAGGTGTTCCTTTTTTCCAGGTGGGAAAGGGCAGTGTGGAGTGCAATAGAGATTACATCACCTGTGGATCTGTTGGTGCGGTATACAAATTGGAGTGGGTCTAGGGTTTCTGGGATAATGGTGTTGACCAGCTTTTCAAAGCATTTCATGGCTACAGATGTGAGTGCTATGGGTAGTCATTTAGGCAGGTTATCTTAGTGTTCTTGGGCACAGGGACTATTGTGGTCTGCTTGAAACATGTTAGTATTACAGATTCAGACAGGGACAGGATGAAAATGTCAGTGAAGACACTTGCCAGTTGGTCAGTGCATGCTTGGAGTACACGTCCTGGTATTCCGCCTGGCCCAGCGGTCTTGTGAATGTTGACCTGTTTAAAGTACTTACTCATTGTCGCACACCTCATGTATATTTTAATAAGGTTTGTATCACAACTAAAGTTGCCAACTTCTTACATTTAATTTAAGAGTCTAACTGGCATATATAAGCAGTGTGCGAGTTTCAAGTTTGGGGAAGATAATTTTCACCATATAAATGGACCTTAAAATGAAAGCATTACATGCATAATTGCATTTGTGGTCACTTTTTATAATAGAGTTTTTTACGCTAGTGGAACATTTGCACATATAACCTACGCATTGCTGAGCTTATAATGTGAATCAATATCCTAATAGTTTATCAACATTTTAAACTAAACGTTCTGATCTGTTGCATCAGCCACATTTCATTAAACATGCTTTTTGATGCCAGTGGTTGTATTCATTTTGGGATCTATCACATCCCACAACTGTCCCAGACTATGTTTAGAATATTTGTTTCTCACACACAATATAATAGGTTGACTTTTGTACTACGGGGGATAGTAGATTGACATAGGCAGGTGCTTTTGCTGTTGGTTAGGCCTACTCAACTTGTTGGCTGACCAAGAGTGAATGTGGACAGTTCATCCAATATTTTCAATATGCACCTCGGAATTGGATAAGGACTCATGCAGTTGCTTCCCCGATGTGTCTGTCTTAACTTGTAGCCTGTGAGAAAGACCCGATCACGTGACAGAGAGCCGTGTGATTGAGAGACACTTAGGATTGTGCAGCACACTCCGGGAGAAGGGCACGATGCAGCACTTCGGGCCTTAAAATGCATGGATTTTTTTAGTGTGCATTTCGGCCACGAATGGGATGCAGCTGTGAAATTCGAGGCATTATTAAGTGCTTGTCAAACTGTGAATGAGAGGCTATTGGAGTGTGTACAACCAACCTTTTAAGAAACTTTTTTCAAATCATCATTAGAGTCACATCATGCAGCCTTACAATGTATTAAAAATACATGGATTTATTAGACTTTTTAAATTGGCTTGTAGGCAATGTGTGGATGCCAGGAGATGATAAATGTGTTATTGTTAATTAACGGTCAATTACCGTGAGACTGACAGTTATTTGCTTGTCAATCACCGGCTGATGATATTTCGTGACCGCCACAGCCCAAATTGGTAATTAATGCAGGTAAAACCAAGAATGTTATTCTCCATGTCACGTAAAAAATTTATCTGATGATTTATGCACATATACATTGGTTGTTGCTGCCTTCTTTGATTGTATCCCTGCTTATAAATATCTGGGCATCTGGATTGAGCTATCTTTCAAAAAGCGTATTGATGAGTTAAGAAATTAAGAATTAAAATTGGCTTCTTCTATAGGAATAGTTTATGCCTTTCATTAAACAGCAGAAAACAAATCATTCAGTCGACATTCATGCAGGTTTTAGACTATGGGGATATTGTCTATATCAGTGGTTCACAAACTTTTTATAGTCCCGTGCCCCTTCAAACATTCAAACTCCAGCTGCGTAGCCCCTCTGGCACCAGGGTCAGCGCACTCTCAAATGTTGTGTTTTGCCATCGTAAGCCTGCCACACACACACACTAAGCAATACATTTATTAAGCATAAGAATTAATCTGAGATTTTGTCACAACCTGGCTCGTGAGAAGTGACAAAGAGCTCTTATTGGACCAGGGCACAAATAATAATATTATAATCATCAATAATTTTGCTCTTTATTTAGCCATCTTACATATAAAACCTTATTTGTTCATCGAAAATTGTGAATAACTCACCTCAGGTTAATGAGAAGGGTGTGCTTGAAAGGATGCACATAACTCTGCAATGTTGCATTGGAGAGAGTCTCAGTCTTAAATCATTTTCGACACACAGTCTGTGCCTGTATTTAGTTTTCATGCTATTGAGGGCTGAGAATCCACTCTCACATAGGTACGTGGTTGCAAAGGGCATCGGTGTCTTAACAGAGCGATTTGCTAATGCAAGAAACTCCAAGCACAGCCCTATCCAGAAATCTGGTTGTGGCTTCTGATTAAATTCAATTTTCACAGAGCCGCTTGTTGCAATTTCAATGAGGCTTTCTTGTTCAGATATCGGTAAGTGGACTGGAGGCAGGGCATGAAAGGGATAACGAATCCAGTTTGTGTCATCCGTTTCAGGATAGTACCTACGTAATTGCGCACCCAGCTCACTCGGGTGCTTCACTATATCACATTTGACATTGTCTGTAAGCTTGAGTTCATTTGCACCCGCAAAATCCTACAATGATGGAAAGACCTGTGTGTTGTCTTTATTAATGCAGACAGAAAAGAGCTCCAACTTCTTAATCATAGCCTCAATTTTGTCCTGCACATTGAATATAGTCCCTGTAACCCTGTAACCCTGTATTCAGATCATTCATGTGAGAAAAAACATCTCCCAGATAGGTCAGTTGTGTGAAAAACTTTAACAAACTTTAACAAAGTTAACCATTTTCACTGTAGTTGCCTGGAACATACTAGTATGATTTGGCACCAGATCCAAACAGCTAAGAAGGACAAGAGAGACCTCTATGTCATCTTCCTCGACCTGGCCAATGCCTTTGGCTCAGTTCCCCATGAACTCCTCTGGGAATCCTTCAACATTTTCCACGTACCAGAACCCATCACTACACTGGTAAAGGCCTATTTCCAAGGCCTATTTCCAAGACCTGCAACACCTGACTTCACAACAACATGGCAGCGCTTGGAAGTAGGCATAATGGCAGGCTGTACAATTTCTCCTCTGTCCTTCACTATGGCCATGGAAGTCATCATCAGGGCATCGAGATGGGTGGTCGGCGGTGAGAGAACTAAGGAAGGGCTCCGTCTCCCACCTATCCGAGAATACATGGATGACATGACTACACTGACCACCACTGCAGCATGCACCAGGTGGCTACTTGCAAAACTGCAGGATAACATCAAGTGGGCCCGGATGAAAATCAAGCCAAGCAAATCTCGACGCATCTCCATAGTCAAGGGACAGCTTAAAGATGTGAGGTTCTGCATTGGAGATGACCCGATACCAACAGTGTCTGAGCAACCAATCAAGAGCCTGGGTAGATGGTACAACGAAAGCCTCCGGGATAAAGATCAAGTGCAGCAAGTAAGGCAGGACATCGCCGACGGTCTTGAGAACATCAACAAGACCCTACTGCCTGGGAGGCTCAAGCTTCGGTGCCTACAGTTTGGACTTCTCCCCCGGGTAATGTGGCCACTCACCGTCTATGAGGTCCCAATAACAGTGGAGAAGATGGAGCGAACTATTACCTCATACGTGAAGAAATGGCTGGGTGTCCCACGATGCCGGAGTAACATCGGCCTCTATGGCAAAGGGGTCCTTGAACTACCTCTTACAAGTCTAACGAAGGAGTACAAGTGCTCTAAAGTAAGACTTCAGATGACATTGAAGGACTCCAAAGACCAGACCATTAGCAAGGCTGCACCTCCCCTACAAACTGGACGGAAATGGACATCATCCAAGGCTGTGCAGCAAGCAACATCAGCCCTGAGACACCAAGACATTGTGGGGAATATCCAGCATGGAAGAGGAGGCTTTGGCCTGGCAGCAAGCAAACCAACGTTCCATAAGGCAACAACATCTGAACGCAGGAAGCTGGTGGTCGAGGAGGTGCGCAGACAGGAGGAGACTGCAAGAACTGCAAAGGCTGTCTCTCTTGCTAAACAAGGGCAATGGACGCGGTGGGAAGGCCTGGAGAGGAGAAAGATCAACTGGAGTGAGCTTTGGCAAATGGAGGCAAGCAACATTAGCTTCATCATAAGAGCTGTTTATGATGTGCTTCCATCACCAAAAAATCTACATCAATGGTATGGCGAGGACTCGACCTGCCCCCTCTGCCCAGCTCCAGCGACTCTTAGGCATATAATGACAGGTTACAAGACCAGCCTCTCACAAGGCCGCTACACCTGGAGGCACAATCAGGTCCTCAAGAGCCTGGCTGCAGCACTTGAGACCAAGAGGAGTGCAACCAATTCATTACCTCCAAATCAAGCAATCCCGTCAAAACAACAACCTTCATCCGGGAGGGACAGAAAAGGCCCAAGTATCCTCCTACGAAGCCAGAAACTGGACACCTAGCCATGGCCCGGGACTGGAAGATGCTTGTCGATATTGGCCAGCAACTAATTTTTCCACCTGAGATTGCTTCTACCAACCTTAGGCCAGACATGGTACTCTGGTCCCCTTCACGAAAGGCTGTGTACATCATAGAGCTCACAGTCCCGTGGGAAAACTCTGTTGAAGAGGCCTACGAGCGTAAGAAACTGCGTTACACAGAGTTGGCAGCACACGCAACTCAGCGTGGCTGGAATGCAAAAGTCTGGCCAGTTGAAGTGGAGGATTCGTGGCTTCTTCCACCATCAGGTTGCTGAAAGAACTTGGAATCCATGGACAGGCTCTGCGGCAGACCGTCAGAGCAGTTTCTCAAGCAGCTGAAAGAGGCAGCCAGTGGATCTGGATCAAACGGAAGGACCCTTGCTGGGCTATAACTTCATGACCCCCCACCCCCACCTGAGAACCCAATTCAGATCCCTCCAATTTGAGGAGGGCAAATGAGGTATGCGGTCAGCTGTAGGGCTGGCTCAGGGAAGAGGACGCCCCTGCCTTGCATAGTCCCGTGGGACATCTTAATTGGGCATGGGACACAAGCTAAGGCTTGATCACCCTTTAGCTGGCCACCTTTGATGAGGGTGTTTAGTGATTAAAGGCCGAAACACCCACTGATTCGAAGGCACACTACTGAGGATATGTCCCAAAATTGATATCTTAACCCAGTCTAAGAAATAAACCTCCCATGCCACTTCTAGCCTGCGCAAGAGTCAAGGTTTCACGGGGGAGAGTAACGGTTAATGTGATTGGATGTTCATTTTTGACTAGGCTACCTGTATTTTGACATTGTGTTGTTATTTCGCTGAACACTAGATGGTTTAATTTTATTTTTGGAAATGAAATGAGGCTACTCAGGCGAGAAAAAAACCTCACCCATATGTAAAGCCCTGTTGGAAAATATAAATGGACTGTTTTAAAATGTGAAGGAAAAAAAACTGTAAACAAAATGTTTTTTAGTTTAAAAAAAAAGTAAATCACATTTTATTTGGCCTTCCCCTTGACGGCGTTGCTTGTACCCCAGTTTGGGAATACCTGATCTATATGAATGCAGCTGCCACTCTACTGAAGCCGTTTGACCCAGTTTGGGAATACCTGATCTATATGAATGCAGCTGCCGCTCTAATGAAGCCGATGGACCCAGTTTGGGAATACCTGATCTATATGAATGCAGCTGCCGCTCTAATGAAGCCGATGGACCCAGTTTGGGAATACCTGATCTATATGAATGCAGCTGCCGCTCTAATGAAGCCGATGGACCCAGTTTGGGAATACCTGATCTATATGAAAGCAGCTGCCGCTCTAATGAAGCCGATGGACCCAGTTTGTCATCATAGAGCACTACGCTTTATTAATGAAGATAGGTTCAGTACACATCACTGCATAGGTTCAGTACACATCACTGCATAGGTTCAGTACACATCACTGCATAGGTTCAGTACACATCACTGCATAGGTTCAGTACACATCACTGCATAGGTACAGTACACATCACTGCATAGGTACAGTACACATCACTGCATAGGTTCAGTACACATCACTGCATAGGTTCAGTACACTTCACTGCATTCTGTATCAGAAAGTAGGCTGGCCCTCTTGAAGTCTCGTAGATCAATGCATTGTAATCGTTTTGTTTGTAAAGCCCCTCTGCATATATATATATATATAAATATATATATATATATATATATATATATATATATACAGTGCCTTGCGGAAGTATTCGGCCCCCTTGAACTTTGCGACCTTTTGCCACATTTCAGGCTTCAAACATAAAGATACAAAACTGTATTTTTTTGTGAAGAATCAACAACAAGTGGGACACAATCATGAAGTGGAACGACATTTATTGGATATTTCAAACTTTTTTAACAAATCAAAAACTGAAAAATTGGGCGTGCAAAATTATTCAGCCCCCTTAAGTTAATACTTTGTAGCGCCACCTTTTGCTGCGATTACAGCTGTAAGTCGCTTGGGGTATGTCTCTATCAGTTTTGCACAAAGAGAGACTGACATTTTTTCCCATTCCACCTTGCAAAACAGCTCGAACTCAGTGAGGTTGGATGGAGAGCATTTGTGAACAGCAGTTTTCAGTTCTTTCCACAGATTCTCGATTGGATTCAGGTCTGGACTTTGACTTGGCCATTCTAACACCTGGATATGTTTATTTTTGAACCATTCCATTGTAGATTTTGCTTTATGTTTTGGATCATTGTCTTGTTGGAAGACAAATCTCCGTCCCAGTCTCAGGTCTTTTGCAGACTCCATCAGGTTTTCTTCCAGAATGGTCCTGTATATGGCTCCATCCATCTTCCCATCAATTTTAACCATCTTCCCTGTCCCTGCTGAAGAAAAGCAGGCCCAAACCATGATGCTGCCACCACCATGTTTGACAGTGGGGATGGTGTGTTCAGCTGTGTTGCTTTTACGCCAAACATAACGTTTTGCATTGTTGCCAAAAAGTTCAATTTTGGTTTAATCTGACCAGAGCACCTTCTTCCACATGTTTGGTGTGTCTCCCAGGTGGCTTGTGGCAAACTTTAAACGACACTTTTTATGGATATCTTTAAGAAATGGCTTTCTTCTTGCCACTCTTCCATAAAGGCCAGATTTGTGCAATATACGACTGATTGTTGTCCTATGGACAGAGTCTCCCACCTCAGCTGTAGATCTCTGCAGTTCATCCAGAGTGATCATGGGCCTCTTGGCTGCATCTCTGATCAGTCTTCTCCTTGTATGAGCTGAAAGTTTAGAGGGACGGCCACGTCTTGGTAGATTTGCAGTGGTCTGATACTCCTTCCATTTCAATATTATCGCTTGCACAGTGCTCCTTGGGATGTTTAAAGCTTGGGAAATCTTTTTGTATACAAATCCGGCTTTAAACTTCTTCACAACAGTATCTTGGACCTGCCTGGTGTGTTCCTTGTTCTTCATGATGCTCTCTGCGCTTTTAACGGACCTCTGAGACTATCACAGTGCAGGTGCATTGATACGGAGACTTGATTACACACAGGTGGATTGTATTTATCATCATTAGTCATTTAGGTCAACATTGGATCATTCAGAGATCCTCACTGAACTTCTGGAGAGAGTTTGCTGCACTGAAAGTAAAGGGGCTGAATAATTTTGCACGCCCAAGTTTTCAGTTTTTGATTTGTTAAAAAAGTTTGAAATATCCAATAAATGTCGTTCCACTTCATGATTGTGTCCCACTTGTTCTTGATTCTTCACAAAAAAATACAGTTTTATATCTTTATGTTTGAAGCCTGAAATGTGGCAAAAGGTCGCAAAGTTCAAGGGGGCCGAATACTTTCGCAAGGCACTGTATATACTATATTGATGTATATACACGGCTCATCTGTGAAAGACACCTTGTCTCAGCATGAAAAAGCACAAAATGTTTAGCTATAAATTATGCCTCATTACTATACTCAGTGTATATTATTGATAAGCATCATATATTGAGCTTGAGCTATCATGAACTATGGATGGTCATCCTATCATTTAACATTGTATCAATACTAGTGTTTGACTAACACATACATCTACAGTATGCATTATATACACTGAGTATACAAAACATTAAGAACACCTGCTCTTTCCATGTCATACTGTACACTGTACACTATTCAGGTGAAAGATCTCTTATTGATGTCACATGTTAAATCCACTTCAATCAGTGTAGATGAAAGGGAGGATACAGGTTAAGGAAGGATTTTTAAGCCTTGACATGGATTGTGTATGTTTGCCATTCAAAGGTGAATGGCAAGATTCAATATTTTTGAATGGGGTATGGTAGTAGGTGCCAGGCGCAATGGTTTGTGTCAAGAACTGCAATGATGCTGGGTTTTTCAAGCTCAACAGTTTCCTGTGTGTATCAAGAATGGTCCACCACCCAAAGGACATCCAGTCAACTTGACACAACTGTGGGAAGCATTGGAGTCGGTTTGGGCCAGTATCCCTGTGGAACGCTTTTGACCCCTTGTAGAGTCCACGCCCCAATGAATTTAGGCTTTTCTGAGGGTTAAAGGGGGGTTGTGTAACTCAATATTTGGAAGGTGTTCCTAAAGTTTGGTATACTCAGTGTATAATTTGTATGGCTATATACACTGAGTGTACAAAACATTAGGAACACCTTCCTAGTATTGAGTTGCATGCCCCAAGTTACAGTTTAACTTAAATTGTCTTGAAAATCTATGTCAAGACTAGGAAATGGCTGTCTAGCAATGATCAACCACCAACTTGACAGAGCTTGAAGAATGAAAAGTAATAACGTGCAAATATTGTGCAATCCAGGTGTGGAAAGCTCTGAGAGACTTACCCAGAAAGACACATAGCTGTAATCGCTACCAAAGGTGATTCTAACATGTATTCAGTCAGGTGTGTGAATACTTATATCAATTAGATATCTCTGTTTTTCATTTTCAATGCATCTGCATAAACATTTAAAAACATATTTTCACTTTGTCATAATGGGCTATTGTGTGTAGATGGGTGAGGATGAAAAAGCTATTGAATCAATTTTGAATTCAGGCTGTAACACATCAAAAAAGTGGAATAAGTCAAGGGGTATGGATACTTTCGGAAGGAACTGTACGTGTACATAGTACTTCAATCAATGACCCCAACTACTTCGTACCCCAGTACAATGCCTCGGTACCAGTACTCCTTGTTTATAGCCTGCATTCAGCCTTGTTAATGTTATTTTATTGTGTTACTATTTTCTTTTTATCTACTTGTTAATTTTCTTACTTTTTAACTGCATTGTTGGAAAAGGGCTTGTAAGTAAGCATTGCACGGTAAAGTCTACACTTGTAGTAATTGGTGCATGTGACAAATACAATTTGATTTGTTTTGGAGGGAGACGCAAAAGTCAGGGCGGTGGTTAGGCCGTCATCCCAGACACCTGCAGCCACGCCGAAACAGCAGGAGCCACATTTACCAGGACAGGAACTGCCAGGCCATTCACCCGTGATGTGTCATGTCTGTTTCATCCTCCCCAGTAAGTACTGAATCAACAGTGTGATGTCGGAGGGGAGAAAAGGGATTCTGTGGAAGTGTCAGTTTAAGTCTCAGGCTAAGGTGAGATTGATTGCCATGTCATTTCTCCCTCCTACAGCTTGATGGATAGTAAAAACTGCCCTTCCAAGCAAAAAGGCAGTAACTGCTCATAGTGTGGAACTGAGGAAAATTGGCTTCAAATGTTATATAATTGTCCAGCCAAATTAATTATACTAAGAACATTGGCGATTAAGTGATCTGTTGTCTTACTACGAGTAATTGAAAAAAAATAATGTTAACCCTGACTTCTGACACGACCTTTGACCCTTAAACAGCAGTTACTGCCTTCCTCCTAGGCATGATATATTATAAATTGCAGGGTAATACCAAAGCAAATAGCAATATCTGCCATTTTCATTTGTTAGTTTAGTATAATTCTAATTTATGCTATTAATAAAAGAGCAGTGTAATTACTGACAGTGTAACAGATTTGAAACTGCATCCTTTCCCGCTAATAAACAGGGACTTGCATCCTAATGATTCTATTCTGTCATAGATGATCATTAATACTGACATTTTGCGGTGTGCAAACATATGATCATAATCATTTTCAGTTCTATAATGTTCTATAATATAGGATATAATCAATGTTGATTTTATCTCGTGCAAACATTGTCATAATCATTTTCACTGTCATAAGTCAGTTCATCTATTCATTTCATACCTGCTCCCAAAAAGGCTCTTAAATTTGCATCTTTATTTTCAAATCTAATATTAAGATAATAAGAATAGCACTCTTAAATAGCCCTAATGCTTATTTAGATTGCATGGACGGACATTGACTGGAAGAAAACCTAGTATTGATGTGGTTGTACAGTCCTAATGCACCCTCACATGGCAATTTTGATCCGCACAGATACTATAATCATCTAGGCCACAGGGATTGGTGAAAGTCATTTTGGCAAAACGATTTTTTCCCGCATTCATGTAATGATGAATAGATAGTATCAATTGCCGATCTCCTCTTATGGGAGCAGGCAGCATTGTTAGTCTATGCTCATTAGCTATCTCAGCTTGTTCTTACCAGTGTCTGGGTTTCGGCATTTCAGAGCAAGTTCAACCATAATTTTCCCCATGGAATTCTGTGCCGTGATGTTGTGTCCCTAGATTAGCAATGTGCCTGTAGCTGTCAGTCAGTGCCATTCACGTTCGATTGTATCACTATCAGAATGTGATATGATACCAAGGTAAAAGGCAGTAACTGCAGCCGAGGGCAGGTTGAAACCAAGCTAAAAGGTAGTAAATTCAGTTACTGCCATTTACCTTGGTTTCACAGTAACGTTTTGCAGTTACTGCTAATTATGACCCCCATTTTCTCCAAAACACAATACAATAGAGGCAGGATATTTGTCCAAATTATTAAGCATGTATTTAATGTAGGAAAATAACAAATTCTCAACCAAATTAGTAGTTACTGCCTTTTTGATTGGTATGGGGGTTGCCCTGCTGTGATGCTTATCGGCCAACTTAAAACAGAAGCCCTATAATTGAGTGGTCAAACTAGCCAATGTCTGAGAGAGAGACTGTCAGGGAAAAAGAGATTGGTTCCAGAGTCTGCTTCCTAATGAATTCCCCTCCAATACATTGTCAGGTAATACTATGCTGCCAAGGGAATGAAATGGACTTGGACGGTTATTTGATAATTTTTCGGTGCGAGCACTTACTCACCATTAAAATTCCCATTAGTGCTTTATGTCCCCTGTTGGTGCCATTTGGAGCAGGTGAATTGAGTGGCTAGCTACTTGGAACTATGAATCAAACTTGATCTCTTGCCCTTCTCCTTGGTTGGGAGATTGGAGAATGGACTGTGTGTATGTGGAGGGGGGGGCTGCACGGTCAGCTGCTTGTTCACCCACACCCTCCCGCAATTGCTAATAATCCTTCCGCAACTGCCCGACTATATGTGATAAAGTGAAAATCTGTGGCCCGCACCCGACCCTAATCTACAAATACAGTGCCTTGCGAAAGTATTCGGCCCCCTTGAACTTTGCGACCTTTTGCCACATTTCAGGCTTCAAACATAAAGATATAAAACTGTATTTTTTTGTGAAGAATCAACAACAAGTGGGACATTGGGGGACATTGGGACAAGTGGGATATTTCAAACTTTTTTAACAAATCAAAAACTGAAAAATTGGGCGTGCAAAATTATTCATCCCCCTTAAGTTAATACTTTGTAGCGCCACCTTTTGCTGCGATTACAGCTGTAAGTCGCTTGGGGTATGTCTCTATCAGTTTTGCACATCGAGAGACTGACATTTTTTCCCATTCCTCCTTGCAAAACAGCTCGAGCTCAGTGAGGTTGGATGGAGAGCATTTGTGAACAGCAGTTTTCAGTTCTTTCCACAGATTCTCGATTGGATTCAGGTCTGGACTTTGACTTGGCCATTCTAACACCTGGATATGTTTATTATTGAACCATTCCATTGTAGATTTTGCTTTATGTTTTGGATCATTGTCTTGTTGGAAGACAAATCTCCGTCCCAGTCTCAGGTCTTTTGCAGACTCCATCAGGTTTTCTTCCAGAATGGTCCTGTATTTGGCTCCATCCATCTTCCCATCAATTTTAACCATCTTCCCTGTCCCTGCTGAAGAAAAGCAGGCCCAAACCATGATGCTGCCACCACCATGTTTGACAGTGGGGATGGTGTGTTCAGGGTGATGAGCTGTGTTGCTTTTACGCCAAACATAACGTTTTGCATTGTTGCCAAAAAGTTCAATTTTGGTTTCATCTGACCAGAGCACCTTCTTCCACATGTTTGGTGTGTCTCCCAGGTGGCTTGTGGAAAACTTTAAACAACACTTTTTATGGATATCTTTAAGAAATGGCTTTCTTCTTGCCACTCTTCCATAAAGGCCAGATTTGTGCAATATACGACTGATTGTTGTCCTATGGACAGTCTCCCACCTCAGCTGTAGATCTCTGCAGTTCATCCAGAGTGATCATGGGCCTCTTGGCTGCATCTCTGATCAGTCTTCTCCTTGTATGAGCTGAAAGTTTAGAGGGACGGCCAGGTCTTGGTAGATTTGCAGTGGTCTGATACTCCTTCCATTTCAATATTATCGCTTGCACAGTGCTCCTTGGGATGTTTAAAGCTTGGGAAATATTTTTGTATCCAAATCCGGCTTTAAACTTCTTCACAACAGTATCTCGGACCTGCCTGGTGTGTTCCTTGTTCTTCATGATGCTCTCTGCGCTTTTAACAGACCTCTGAGACTATCACAGTGCAGGTGCATTTATACGGAGACTTGATTACACACAGGTGGATTGTATTTATCATCATTAGTCATTTAGGTCAACATTGGATCATTCAGAGATCCTCACTGAACTTCTGGAGAGAGTTTGCTGCACTGAAAGACGTCGTTCCACTTCATGATTGTGTCCCACTTGTTGTTGATTCTTCACAAAAAAATACAGTTTTATATTTTTATGTTTGAAGCCTGAAATGTGGCAAAAGGTCGCAAAGGTCAAGGGGGCCGAATACTTTCGCAAGGCACTGTATATTAAATACACTACAGGCCACAGTCGGAGATGGCGGAAAGATTTTTGCACAGGTCGTGAAATAATTTTTTGGGGCCTAATTTTGAGATTTTTCTGCTTATAATTTCTGACATTTTAGTAGGCTATTTGTTAGTCAACTTGTATATAATTACATATAAACTCAGTAAAAAAAGAAACGTCCCTTTTTTAGGACTGTCTTTCAAAGGTAATTCGTAAAAATCCAAATAACTTCACAGATCTTCATTGTAAAGGGTTTAAACACTGTTTCCCATGCTTGTTCAATGAACCATAAACAATTAATGAACATGCACCTGTGGAACGGTCGTTAAGACACTAACAGGTTACAGACTGTAGGCAATTAAGGTCAAAGTTATGAAAACTTAGGACACTAAAGAGGCCTTTGTACTGACTCTGAAAAACACCAAAAGAAAGATGCCCATGGTCTCTGCTCATCTGTGTGAACGTGCCTTAGGCATGAGGACTGCAGATGTGGCCGGGGCAACAAATTGCAATGCCCTTACAGTGAGATGCCAAAGACAGCGCTACAGGAAGACAGGACGGACAGCTGATCGTCCTTGCAGTGGCAGACCACATGTAACTACAGCTGCACAGGATCGGTTCATCCGAACATCACATCTGCGGGACAGGTACAGGATGGCAACAACAACTGCCCGAGTTACACCAGGAACGCACAATCCCGCCATCAGTGCTCAGACTGTCCGCAATAGGCTGAGAGAGGCTCGTAGACCTGTTGTAAGTCAGGTCCTCACCAGACATCACCGGCAACAACGTCGCCTATGGGCACAAACCCACCGTCACTGGATTAGACAGGACTGGCACGAAGTGCTCTTCACTGACTAGTCGCGGTTTTGTCTTACCAGGGGTGATGGTCAGATTTGCGTTTATCGTCGAAGGAATGAGCGTTACACCGAGGCCTGTACTCTGGAGCGGGATTGATTTGGAGGTGGAGGGTCCGTCATGGTCTGGGCAGGTGTGTCACAGCATCATCGGACTGAGCTTGTTCTCATTGCAGGGAATCTCAACTCTGTGCGTTACAGGGAAGACATCCTCCTCCCTCATGTGGTACCCTTTGTGCAGGCTCATCCTGACATGACCCTCCAGCATGACAATGCCACCAGCCATACTGCTCGTTCTGTGCGTGATTTCCTGCAAGACAGGAATGTCAGTGTTCTGCCATGGCCAGCGAAGTGCCCGGATCTCAATCTCATTGAGCACGTCTGGGACCTGTTGGATTGGAGGGTGAGTCTTAGGGCCATTCCCCCCAGAAATGTCAGTTTACTTGCAGGTGCCTTGGTGGAAGAGTGGGGTAACATCTCACAGCAAGAACTGACAGATCTGGTGCAGTCCATGAGGAGAAGGTGCACTGCAGTACTTAATGCAGCTGGTGGCCACGCCAGATACTGACTGTTACTTTTGATTTTGACCCCACCCTTTGTTCAGGGACACATTATTCCATTTCTGTTAGTCACATGTCTCTGGAACTTGTTCAGTTTATGTCTCAGTTGTTATGTTCATACAAATATTTACACGTTAAGTTTGCTGAAAATAAATGCAGTTGATAGTGAGAGGACGTTTATTCTTTTGCTGAGTTTATGTAGCTTCTCTTTTGTCATTGCTTGTTGCCCTAGAAGACTAAATGAAGCCTTGCTCTCCAGAATAATGAATGGAATGCTCGGGAGGAAAGGTGTTTAGGGGCCTGAAAAAGGGAAAGACTTTCTATGCAAAATGTCCAAATGACAGTTTGACCAGTTGTGAAGAAATGGAAAGCTGTGAAAATGACCCAACCTTTTTCTGATAATATTTCTGTTCGTCTTAGATGCATATTTTATGTGGTTGAAATACTATCAGCTTTTATGAGGCTGATAAAGATAGCACCTTTACAGACGGTTCCTAACTGCGCCATCACATTCTCTCAAGATGCTCAAAGAAAGAAATCATGTTTTTTCACTCTTGTTCCCGAGGCAAAATGTACATTTGGTGTATAATTTCACTGAAAGAAATGCAGGAGGTAATATTAAGGTTATATGGGAGGTTATATACCTACAGTCAGTGTCCAGATTTCCGTTTCCACTCAACCCATCTAAACAGTAGGCTCTCTTGACATTCCATAGGCCTATTTGAAGTCCCCATCTTGTGACTGTAAAATTTGTACATCGGCACCATTCACTGCATCATCCTCTTTTACCCATTCGCTAAATCGTTCCAAAACATGATTTTTCTGGCCCTCCATTCTCTTTATTTTCAACTCTCCATTTCACAGCTTTTCTCTTTTCTCTCACTGTCTTTTTTCTTCTTCCTCCTCCTCACTCTGCCTCTACATCCTCCTCCCTCTGCCTCGTCCTTCCTCCTCCTGCCTCTTCCTCCTCCTCACTCTGCCTCTACATCCTCCTCCCTCTGCCTCGTCCTTCCTCCTCCTGCCTCTTCCTCCTCCTCACTCTGCCTCTACATCCTCCTCCCTCTGCCTCGTCCTTCCTCCTCCTGCCTCTTCCTCCTCCTCACTCTGCCTCTACATCCTCCTCCCTCTGCCTCGTCCTTCCTCCTCCTGCCTCTTCCTCCTCCTCACTCTGCCCCTACATCCTCCTCCCTCTGCCTTGTCCTTCCTCCTCCTGCCTCTTCCTCCTCCTCCCTCTGCCTCTTCCTCCTCCCTCTGCATTAACAAAAGGATGCTCCTACATTGGGAGACAGATGGTGGTTGGCGTGTAGGTTAATTGGCAGGTGTACAGTTAGGCCCTAAAGCTTAGGCTTACGCACTAATGCTGGTTAGCATAAAACAATGAAATAAAAAACTCTATTTTGCCTATAGATATAAATTGCACAAGAATGCTACATTTAGGGATTTTTCAAGATATTGTTTTCTCTTTATTAAACCCACCTGCCACTCATCCACACAATATTTAATGACCCTAAACCCTCCCGCTCTGCAGATATAACCGCGGGGACTTCGGTTATGAGTCAACCTGCACTTCACTAACAGCTGCTATTTGCTCAGTCAGGAAGCATAGGTGTGTGGGTGCAAGGTTCTCCAGGATTTTGTAACAAGGTGGTGCTGATGAGTTAGTGGAGGGGGTGGACCGGAGGGCAGCTCTGCCCTCACAATGAGTTAGAGATTTGTGCCTTTTTTTATGCCTTCATCTGCCATTTCCTGCAATCTAAAACCTTAAATGACAACAAATTAAGTGCGAATTTAATTTAAAAATATATATTTTTACATTTTGTTTTGTAGAATTATCATAGCAATTTCATTTTTCAATGGTC
Source organism: Oncorhynchus mykiss (assembly GCF_057628025.1). NCBI lineage: Eukaryota > Metazoa > Chordata > Actinopteri > Salmoniformes > Salmonidae > Oncorhynchus > Oncorhynchus mykiss. The sequence goes on along the minus strand of NC_143039.1, from coordinate 67,771,802 downwards.
AACAGAACAGGGACCATAGGTATGAGGGCCATGGAAGAGCAATTAAAGTAAATCTGTGTGTGTGTGTGTGTGTGTGTGTGTGCGTGTGTGCGTGTGCGTGTGCGCGTGTGTGTGTGTGTGCGTGTGTGTAAAAATGGAGCAGCCAAGTCCATAATGTGGCGCAGTGCCCATCTTTTTGGGGAGAACACTGTGTGTGATATGCTGAAGTTTCTGGTGTTTCTCTGTATTTAGCCTGCGTCCCACATACACTGCTTCTTTCACAGGCTCAAATCATACCACTGAAAACCTCCTAGCATGACAATAATGTTTTTTTAAATATCCTGATTCTGATGATTCACTGGATTTATGGCCTTAACCTTGGCTGCCATTGGGGTGCAGGTGAGACCCAAGAGCTGTAGTTAGCTTCAGGTTTTACAATCGGATTTAGGGCCACTGGTCCGGGTATTAGAGAGAACTTGGCTTGCTGGTCGGTCTCACTAATGCTGTGAGTCTGTGTAGGGCATGTGTCTTTTTTCCAGTTCTAAATTCAGAACCTTATTGTCCCCTCTGCTGGACTCAGTGACGAGCCACGAGAGCCATTCAGACAAGGGCATGTCCAAGGTGCATTATTAATTAATGCATGTTGTTTATGTTGCTCGGAAGATACGAGCTACATTCATACTGTTCAACTACAGGCAAGGTTGCGACTCTATTGCTCATCATATATGGCCTACAGTACTGTATATATAGTAGTAACGGTTATTTGATCTTGTACACATTTGCAGCTAAAAGCTGAATTGCAGTATACAGACAAAATGGGTGGAAAATGAAGTCTTTAGTCGGCCTCAGAGACTGATTCTGCTGGCAACACGGATCTGGATGATGTTTGATGGCGTCATTCAGTTGGAGAGGTTAGTTTGGGTACAGCCTGAGTCATGTCCACTTGCATGTTTTTAGTAGGCCTTACTTCATGAGGTTAGCAGCATTGTCCATGCCCTTGAACAAGGAGTTGTTTGTGACTTGTTTGATGTCAACTAGGGTTGGACGATATTACGATAGCATTTTCTATCGGCGATGATTGACAGCCATCTTCGATAGTGACGACATCGTGATGTGACAGACGATGGTTTAGCCTACTTGAACTTCACTGGCACCCCGCAGTAAAGAATGGAGTCTCGCAGTACACAGCAGGGCAGCACTCAGCAGGGCAGCACTCAGCAGAGCAGCACACAGCAGGGCAGTACGCAGCAGGGCAGTACACAGCAGGGCAGCACTCAGCAGGGCAGCACTCAGCAGGGCAGCACACAGCAGGGCAGTACGCAGCAGGGCAGTACACAGCAGGGCAGTACGCAGCAGGGCAGTACGCAGCAGGGCAGCACTCAGCAGGGCAGCACGCAGCAGGGCAGCACTCAGCAGGGCAGCACGCAGCAGGGCAGCACTCAGCAGGGCAGCACGCAGCAGGGCAGTACGCAGCAGGGAAGTACGCAGCAGGGCAGCACGCAGCAGGGCAGTACTCAGCAGGGCAGTACGCAGCAGGGCAGTACACAGCAGGGCAGCACGCAGCAGGGCAGCACACAGCAGGGCAGTACGCAGCAGGGCAGCACGCAGCAGGGCAGCACACAGCAGGGCAGCAGGGCAGTACGCAGCAGGGCAGCACGCAACAGGGCAGCACACAGCAGGGCAGCAGGGCAGTACGCACCAGGGCAGCACACAGCAGGGCAGCAGGGCAGTACACAGCAGGGCAGCACTCAGCAGGGCAGCAGGGCAGCACTCAGCAGGGCAGCACACAGCAGGGCAGTACACAGCAGGGCAGCACTCAGCAGGGCTGCAGGGCAGTACGCAGCAGGGCAGCACACAGCAGGGCAGCAGGGCAGTACACAGCAGGGCAGTACACAGCAGGGCAGTACTCAGCAGGGCAGCACACAGCAGGGCAGCAGGGCAGTACACAGCAGGGTAGCATTCAGCTGGGCAGCACACAGCAGGGCAGCACTCAGCAGGGCAGCACTCAGCAGGGCAGCAGGGCAGTACGCAGCAGGGCAGTACGCAGCAGGGCAGCACTCAGCAGGGCAGCACTCAGCAGGGCAGCACTCAGCAGGGCAGCAGGGCAGAACGCAGCAGGGCAGCATGCAGCAGGGCAGCACACAGCAGGGCAGCAGGGCAGTATGCAGCTGCAGTACGCAGCAGGGCAGCACTCAGTAGGGCAGAACTCAGCAGGGCAGCACTCAGCAGGGCAACAGGGCAGTACGCAGCAGGGCAGCACGCAGCAGGGCAGCACAAAGCAGGGCAACAGGGCAGTACGCAACAGGGCAGCACACAGCAGGGCAACAGGGCAGTACGCAGCAGGGCAGCACTCAGCAGGGCAGAACTCAGCAGGGCAGCACGCAGCAGGGCAGCAGGGCAGTACGCAGCAGGGCAGCATGCAGCAGGGCAGCACACAGCAGGGCAACAGGGCAGTACGCAGCAGGGCAGCACACAGCAGGGCAACAGGGCAGTACGCAGCAGGGCAGCACACAGCAGGGCAACAGGGCAGTACGCAGCAGGGCAGCACAGGAATGACTTTCAGAGTAATTTATGTGTCTATTCCTATTTGAAATAGTCTATTTCAATAAATATGTGATACTGAATGTAGTAGAGGAATATAGGCCAGACAGAGTGGAGATAGATCAAATTACAAGTTTAAGTTTATTAAGAAAGAAATTATCCCTGCAGGCCAGGAAAATCCTTCCAAACGAGGTTGAAAATTAAATGGCCAATAACCTGTCCTCATTCCTCCTATTGGCCTGTCATTAGCTTTAAAATAAATTACAGTTAGCAACAGTAGATTATTTCCCAAATAATTTTATCCTACCAAGGTGTTGTCAAAAATAACAAGAATGAAAGTCTATACAGCCTTGGCAATTCTCAATCACAGCTTTATGATAGATACAAATGTTCTATGATTTTATGAGGCAAGTAAAGCAGTTATTATCCAGTTATTAAGGTGGTGGACTACTTCTTTCCAGCCCATGATGTCACTACGGTAAGACAGCCCGTTCCTTATCAGACAGTCACTGCTCGATCACAGCGCAACACACACGCACACACACGCGCTCACACACACACACACACACACACACACACACACACACACACACACACACACACACACACCTGCACCATGCTAAAGCTCCTCCACCAGAAAGGACTATTAGAAAATATTTGCCTGAACTTATCATCTGTCCAGGCTTTCAACAACAGTATTTTTCATCATGATTCGTCCAGGCTTTCAACAACATTATCTTTCATCATGATTCGTCCAGGCTTTCAACATTATCTTTCATCATGATTCGTCCAGGCTTTCAACATTATCTTTCATCATGATTCGTCCAGGCTTTCAACAACATTATCTTTCATCATGATTCGTCCAGGCTTTCAACAACATTATCTTTCATCATGATTCGTCCAGGCTTTCAACAACATTATCTTTCATCATGATTCGTCCAGGCTTTCAACATTATCTTTCATCATGATTCGTCCAGGCTTTCAACAACGTTATCTTTCATCATGATTCGTCCAGGCTTTCAACAACATTATCTTTCATCATGATTCGTCCAGGCTTTCAACAACATTATCTTTCGTCATGATTCGTCCAGGCTTTCAACAACATCTGTCATGATTCGTCCAGTTGCTTTTGATTTCGCACTATAGCCCAACTGTCGTTTTAGCAGAGTTTTTTGAGTTGGCGATAGCATTGTATATATAACAATGTTTTATGGTTACATGATCATGATAGGATAAAGGTTGACATTGCACAACCCTAATGTCAACTGATCAAGCCGGTCAGGAGGCCTTTCTCCCTCTAGTTTGAATGGGGCTGTTTGTTTAGACATCTGTTCTGACATAAGAGCCCGCTCTCTGTTTACCTCTTTTTATCTACCGATCTGAATCAATTTTCCACCTCGTATTTCCTCACCAAATAGTTGTTTTTAACGTGACAGTGTTTTGTCTTTCTCTGAATGCTACCTCTTTATTGGGGTCGGTCGACGACTCCACTTCCACTCTGAGATAAGGTCAGTTGGCGTGTGCTCCCACCTCAAGGCGATGACAGCTGGCTTTTCAAAAAAGATCTGTGAATCCGCCGGTAGCTGAGGGCATGTTCGTTCTTTGAGAGGTCGTTGTTGGTTCAGCCTTTTCCAAGTAAAAGCAAACCACTAATTTCCTCATTCCATTACATAATCCTTCCATTTGTTTCTTTCATTCAGTGGGGTACTCTGGAGGAACAGAAGAACATTTCATACTTTGTGTGGGGGAATCATTCTCTCCCTGTTTCACCCCATTAGTGAAAGATAGGGCTCACAGGAAACTGGAGTGGATGAGAGACAATTCAACTGTGTGGGCTGACATTAAAAGTTACAGTAACCCTTTATTATACACAGTCTTATTCCAGCTAGCGTTCAACTCAATAGGTATCTTCTGTACTGTACCGTAACATTTTACCATGTGAAGAGTGGACTGTTAAAAAAAGTGTAACTTGTGTTGTTGTGTGAATTGTGATTGGTCGCTCAGTGTGAATGGATCTCTTGTTTTCTGCAGGAGTTAGAGAGGGTGACGTCATTACAAACCAACCTACAGCTGGCTGCAGTAATCTGCACCAACGCTAGGAGGTAAGCATTCTGATGTGACCCACCCTCCTTCTTAAAGCTGTTGTTCTTCCACAATGGATTATTGAGTTGAAAATTCCTGTTAGCATGTATTTAATGACACAGTCAATTTCATTCCCACTGTTTGCATGTACAATATGAAATCAGTGCACGCTAACTTGACTTTGATATTGAGTCAGTCAGTGTTGTGATTCATGTTGAGATTACACTTAACAGAACTGTGCCAGCATTGTAAATGTCTGTTACTTCCTGGTTCCGGGCAGCTGAGTGTTTCCAAGGAGGACTTCACTGAGGCCAGCCTGGGGCTCCTAGCCAATCAGAGGAGGAGACAGCTGCTCACAGGGCTGCTGAAGCCACTGAGGACCATCAAGACCCTGGTAACTATCCAAGTCACCATGTTGCTTTAAATCCTCATACAGACGCATAGATATCAACAGGATATTGACATGCAACACACTGTACAATTTAGTTGTGGAATGTTGCACTTATTTTGTAATTGAGTTTCAATGTTTGTTTTGCGTCTTGATAGTGATGGTCATGCTTAACTGTTCTCCTTGTTGTTTTAAAGGACTGATGTTAGACTCAGTCAGATGCTGGAGGTAAGAGTTATGCCACTAGAATGCATGTACAAGGGTTCTCTAAAGGTCAAACAACAGGAGGCTGAGTTCAGATGAAGCTCTAGGAAATTCAGATTGTCATGAATCCCTGAATCCCATTTGTCATGGCAGACCATCCTGGACTCATGCCTGCTTCTGTCATAGGGAGATTTGAGTAGATACTGTAGATTGTAAGGTCAGACACCGATATACAAAGGATTCATATTCAGTTATAGCCCATTCTTAAAGTAATGGGTTTAGAGCAGTTTATACTCAACCTGGGTTCGTACTGCAGGGGGTCTGAAAAAATACAAAATAAAATATATATTGTTTATAAATATATATGTATAGATATATATTTTTATTTTGTGTGTGTATATACAGTTGAAGTCGGAAGTTTACATACACTTAGGTTGGAGTCATTAAAACTCGTTTTTTCAACCACTCCACAAATCTCTTGTTAACAAACTGTAGTTTTGGAGGGTCGGTTAGGACATCGACTTTGTGCATGACACATGTCATTTTTCCAACAATTGTTTACAGACAGATTGTTTCACTTATAATTTACTGTATTACAATTCCAGTGGGTCAGAAGTTCACATACACTAAGTTGACTGTGCCTTTAAACAGCTTGGACAATTCCTGAAAATTATGTCATGGCTTTATATAAGCTTCTGATAGGCTAATTGACAGCACTTGAGTCAGTTGGAGGTGTACCTGTGGATGTATTTCAAGGCCTACCTTCAAACTCAATGCTTCTTTGCTTGACATCATGGGAAAATCAAAATAAATCAGCGAAGACCTCAGAAAAAAAATTGTAGGCCTCCACAAGTCTGGTTCAACTGCACATGGGGACAAATATCGTGCTTTTTGGAGAAATGTCCTCTGGTCTGATGAAACAAAAATAGAACTGATGAAACAAAAATAGAACTGTTTGACCATAATGACCATCGTTATGTTTGGAGGAAAAAGGGGGAGGCTTGCAAGCCGAAGAACACCATCCCAACTGTGAAGCACGGGGGTGGCAGCATCATGTTGTGGGGTTGCTTTGCTGCAGGAGGGACTGGTGCATGTCATAGAATAGATGGCCTCATGAGGAAGGAAAATGATGTGTATATATTATTATATATATTATATTATTATATAGCTCCACATTGATCTGGTATTGGTACTTCCTGTATATAGTTCCACATAATCAGATACTGGTACTCCCTGTATATAGCTCCACATTGATCTGGTACTTCCTGTATATAGCTTCACATTGACCTGGTACTGGTACTTCCTGTACAGTCTTGGCCAAAAGTTTTGAGAATGACACAAACATTAATTTTCACAAAGTCTGCTGCCTCAGTTTGTATGATGGCAATTTGCATATACTCCAGAATGTTATGAAGAGTGATCAGATGAATTGCAATTAATTGCAAAGTCCCTCTTTGACGTAAAAATGAACTGAAAAACATTTCCACTGCATTTCAGCCCTGCCACAAAAGGACCAGCTGACGTCATGTCAGTGATTATCTCATTAACACAGGTGTGAGTGTTGAAGAGGACAAGGCTGGAGATCACTCTGTCATGCTGATTGTGTCCAAAAATGCACTTTTATAATAAAACCAATACATTCAGAATTGGATTTGTGGTCACTTTTGATAACGGTGTTTTCCGCTCATGGTACCTTTGCCCTTATAGCCTACTACAATGTGCGGTTTGCTGCCCTTATCATGTTAAGAAATAGCCTAATAGTTTACTAAATGTTCTGATCTGTTGCGTCAGGCAAATTGCGTAAAAAAAGTTTTTGGGATGCTAGTGGTTGTATTCATTTGGGATCTATCGCATCCCACAACTGTCCCAGACTATGTTTGGAATATTTATTTCTCACACAGAATATAATAGATCGCGTTTTGTACTACGGGGAATAGTAGATTGACATAGGCTAGTGCTTTTGCTGTTTGTTAAGCCTACTCATCCTTTTGGTTGACAAAAAGTAAATGTGGACAGTTCTTCCAATATCTTCAGTATGCACCTCGGAATTGGATAAGGACGCGTGCAGTTGCGTCCCCGATGTCTGTCTTCACTTGTAGCCTTTGAGAGACCCGATCACTTGATGGAAAGCCATGTAAGTGAGAGGTGATTGGGAGCGCAGCACTCACGGAGTAGGGCACAACGGCCACTGGCCGCAAAAGGCATGGATTTTTTTAGGGTGCATTTTGGCGACACAAAAGGGGGAATGCCACCATGAATTTTTAGGCATTGTCAAATGCTTGTAAAATTGTGAATGAGTGACTGATGTAGTGTGTAAAGCCTGCGCAAAAAAACAAGGTAGCTCTCATGCCTTTCAAGCAACTACTTTCAAATCATCATTAGAGTCGCATAATGCAGCCTTACAATGTATTAAAAATCTAAACATATAGCCCAGCGTTTGTAGGACAACTAAAGTTACATTAATAGCTCTAAATTAAGTACACTGCTCAAAAAAATAAAGGGAACACTAAAATAACACATCCTAGATCTGAATGAATGAAATATTCTTATTAAATACTTTTTTCTTTACATAGTTGAATGTGCTGACAACAAAATCACACAAAAATGATCAATGGAAATCAAATTTAGCAACCCATGGAGGTCCAGATTTGGAGTCACACTCAAAATTAAAGTGGAAAACCACACTACAGACTGATCCAACTTTGATGTAATGTCCTTAAAACAAGTCAAAATGAGGCTCAGTAGTGTGTGTGGCCTCCACGTGCCTGTATGACCTCCCTACAACGCCTGGGCATGCTCCTGATGAGGTGGCGGATGGTCTCCTGAGGGATCTCCTCCCAGACCTGGACTAAAGCATCCACCAACTCCTGGACAGTCTGTGGTGCAACGGTTGGTGGATGGAGCGAGACATGATGTCCCAGATGTGCTCATTTGGATTCAGGTCTGGGGAACGGGTGGGCCAGTCCATAGCATCAATGCCTTCCTCTTGCAGGAACTGCTGCCACACTCCAGCCACATGAGATCTAGCATTGTCTTGCATTAGGAGGAACCCAGGGCCAACCGCACCAGCATATGGTCTCACAAGGGGTCTGAGGAATCATCTCGGTACGTAATGGCAGTCCTGTCATGCTGGAGGATGTTGCAGGCAGCAGAACGTTCTCCACGGCGTCTCCAGACTGTCACATGTGCTCAGTGTGATCCTGCTTTCATCTGTGAAGAGCACAGGGCGCCAGTGGAGAATTTGCCAATCTTGGTGTTCTCTGGCAAATGCCAAACGTCCTGCACGGTGTTGGGCTGTAAACACAACCCCCACCTGTGGACGTCGGGCCCTCATACCACCCACATGGAGTCTGTTTCTGACCGTTTGAGCAGACACATGCACATTTGTGGCCTGCTGGAGGTCATTTTGCAGGGCTCTGGCAGTGCTCCTCCTGCTCCTCCTTGCACAAAGGCGGAGGTAGCGGTCCTGCTGCTGGGTTGTTGCCCTCCTACGGCCTCCTCCACGTCTCCTGATGTACTGGCCTGTCTCCTGGTAGCGCCTCCATGCTCTGGACACTACGCTGACAGACACAGCAAACCTTCTTGCCACAGCTCACATTGATGTGTCATCCTGGATGAGCTGCACTACTAGAGCCACTTGTGTGGGTTGTAGACTCCGTCTCATGCTACCACTAGAGTGAAAGCACCGCCAGCATTCAAAAGTGACTAAAACATCAGCCAGGAAGCATAGGAACTGAGAAGTGGTCTGTGGTCACCACCTGCAGAACCACTGCTTTATTGGTGGTGTCTTGCTAATTGCCTATAATTTCTACCTGTTGTCTATTCCATTTGCACAACAGCATGTGAAATTTATTGTCAATCAGTGTTGCTTCCTAAGTGGACAGTTTGATTTCACAGAAGTGTGATTGACTTGGAGTTACATTGTGTTGTTTAAGTGTTCCCTTAATTTTTTTGAGCAGTGTATATAGGAGTACCTGTTTCTTTGTTAAACTCTCAACACAATAGTCGCATGTGCGCACTCCCTCAAACCGTGTGGAGAAAATATCCTTTCTATTTTATTCAGCTTTGTTCAATTGTATTTTTCATACTATAAAATAATGCCACGGAATTCTAAGCAAATCTTGTCTGCTAAATGAACTAGTGTAGCCCACAGCCATTTGGCATAGCCAAACATAAGGACAACGCAGAGTAAGCTATTCTGTTCTTCAGAAATACACTACCTTTTCTTCATATCATGCTTCTTTAGACCTTTCTAAATTAAATAATGGATTTATTGTGAAGGTGGAGGCTATATTACATGGATGTATTATACTTTTTAAAATGTACAGGTCTGCATCAGTGGCTTGTAGGCTATGTGTGGAAGCCAGGAGTGTTTATGTTAATTAACGGTCAATTACCGTGAGACCGACAGTTATTTGCTTGTCAATTACCGGCTGACATAATTTCGTGACTGCCACAGCCCTTCATGTACCAAATAAAATTGGATTTGATTTATTGTGAAAATGTTAATTACTTCTCCTTGCCATTACCATTCACCTAATAAGACATAGGGGAAGCATTTTTTTCACAAACATGATGGGGGCCGCCGGTTTGCCTGGGCGGGTGTCGCTCCGCAAGAAAAGGTTGAAGACCCCTGGTTTAGTGCAGTGGTCAACACAATTACTTATGTTTCTATTCTTGCATACACCAAACTATGTACTAAATAGAACGTTTAACGTCTGATATTCCTGTTCTTGGCTTGTGTCCCTCTCTGTCCTGTAGGAGGAGGACTATCCAGGTGCCCTCCAGTTGTGTCTGGAATGTCAGAAGGCTGCCATCGCATTCAAACTATACAGCTGCATAAGGTATGTTAAGATTCCAACTACTACAGTACGCTAAGATTCCAACTACTACAGTATGTTAAGATCCCAACTGCTACAGTATGTTAAGATTCCAACTACTACAGTACGTTAAGATTCCAACTACTACAGTATGTTAAGATCCCAACTACTACAGTATGTTTTGATTCCAACTGCTACAGTATGTTAAGATTCCAACTACTACAGTATGTTAAGATCCCAACTGCTACAGTATGTTTTGATTCCAACTGCTACAGTATGTTAAGATTCCAACTGCTACAGTATGTTAAGATCCCAACTGCTACAGTATGTTAAGATTCCAACTGCTACAGTATGTAAAGATTCCAACTGCTACAGTATGTAAAGATTCCAACTGCTACATACAGTATGTTAAGATTCCAACTACTACAGTATGTTAAGATCCCAACTGCTACAGTATGTTAAGATTCCAACTGCCCCAGTATGTTAAGATTCCAACTGCTACAGTATGTAAAGATTCCAACTGCTACAGTATGTTAAGATTCCAACTGCTACAGTATGTTAAGATTCCAACTGCTACAGTATGTTAAGATTCCAACTGCCCCAGTATGTTGAGATTCCAACTGCCCCACTATGGTGAGATTCCAACTACCACACCACATTCAAACACTACAACACAAGGTATGCTAAGAAACCCTAGCCTTATTTCTTCTGATGTCAGTACAGTAGTGGATTTGACACTCAAAAGATTGGCCCATTTCGCATTTTAGAATCAAACATATTTTTGCAACAATGTCAAGACATTTTGCCATGCTACTGACTTTGTCAGTGTAGGTAGTTCATGTGGTGTAGTGTAGAGGGAATTTACCCCTAGATGCTGATCTTGTCAGTTTTGCATTTCCTCCACTAATGGTTCTCTTTTTCATATATTTTATTGGAGTTATTTTTGTCTGTGTTAGAACACTTAATGCTTATGATTGGGGGAAGGGAAGCTGATCCTAGATCTGTACCTATGGAAAATCTTACCCCGGACCTAGTTCATGTACACAAAGTTTAATCTGGTGAGTGAGTTCATTCACTGCTTTGTGTTGAATAATGTAAGAGCAGGCTGAATAGTTTGTGAGGGGCATTGATGCTTTAAAAGGTTGTGGCTGCTACTCAGAAAGTGCTCAGATTAAAGTAGCACGTTTTTATCAAAATCTATTTTACAGGCCTTTTACCTGTGCATAATAAAACACCACCCCTTTTTTCATCACAAACTTTTGTGTCCTAAGGAAAGTAAATGGACATTTCCTAATGGGTTTAAACCTTCTCATATGGTGGGTTTCAAAACCATTAGTCTGATAATGTACTACAATGAATGTTTTGTAATGTTTGAGAGAGTGAGTCTTGGTTGAATGCCAGTGTCCGTGTTCAGACTTGGGGAAAAAACATTATGTCATGTAATGACAAAGTTTTCCCACACTCCTCTGCACCTCTCTCTGCCTCTCACCCCTCTCCAGCGAGCGTTGGCATGCAAGAAAAGTCAGAGCAGTATTTGAATTAGCGTCAGACTGCTATATGTTTAGCAAGGTTGCATGGCAGTGTTGTAGTACTCGAGACCGGTCTCAGGCACGTATTCAGTGTCTTGGTCTTGTCTCGGTGTTGGATACATTTGTACTCTGTCTTAACTCGGTCTCAGACAGTAAGGACTCATAATTTCTTCCCGAGACCAGCCAAGTAAAAAATTCATTATCAGCTTCTATTCATTCAGCTCATAAAACCGCTTCACCAGGCGAAGCTCCTTTTTTGAAACAGTAATATCCAGCCTTTATACCTGTTATAAACATGTTTGCAATGTGGCAAACCTATAGGCCTTCAGTGTGACAGGTTAGTACTAGAGGTCGCCCGATTAATCGGAATGGCCTATTAATTAGGGCCGATTTCAAGTTTTCATAACAATCGGTAATCAGCATTTTTGGACACCGATCATGATCATGGACATGTTATGCGAGTGCAGCAAGGAGCCAAGGTAAGGTGCTAGCTAGCATTAAACGTATCTTATAAAAAAACAATCAATCTTAACATAATCACTAGTTAACTACACATGGTTGATGATATTACTAGTTTATCTAGATTGTCCTGCGTTGCATATGGTGTGCCTGTTAATTTATCATTGAATCATAGCCTACTTCGCCAAACGGGTGATTTAACAAGCGCTGTCATTGCACCAATGTGTACCAAACCATAAACATCAATGCCTTTCTTAAAATCAATACACAAGTATATATTTTTAAACCTGCATATTTAGTTAATATTGCCCGCTAACATACATTTCTTTTAACTAGGGAAATTGTGTCACTTCTCTTGCGTTCTGTACAACAGAGTCAGAGTATATGCAGCAGTTTGGGCCGCCTGGCTCGTCGCGAACTGTGTGAAGACTATTTCTTACTAACAAAGACAGCCAACTTCTCCAAACCAGGGATGATTTAACAAAAGTGCATTTGCGAAAAAAATCCCAATCGTTGCACGAATGTACATATGCCTTAACATGCCTTTCTTAAAATCAATACACAGAAGAATATATTTTTAAACCTGCATATTTAGTTAAAATAAATTCATGTTAGCAGGCAATATTAAACTAGGGAAATTGTGTCACTTCTCTTGTGTTCATTGCACGCAGAGTCAGGGTATATGCAACAGTTTGGGCCACCTGGCTCGTTGCGAACTAATAGAATTTTACGTAATTATGATATAATGTTGAAGGTTGTGCAATGTAATTTAGACTTATGGATGCCACCCCGTTAGATAAAATACGGAACGGTTCCATATTTCACTGAAATAATAATCGTTTTGTTTTCGAAGTGATATTTTCCGGATTTGACCATATTAATGACCCAAGGCTCTTATTTCTGTGTGTTATTATATTATATTTAAGTATATGATTTGATAGAGCAGTCTGACTGAGCGGTGGTAGGCGGCAGCACGCACAGCAAGCATTGCGCTGTTTATGACTTCAAGCCTATCAACTCTCGAGATTAGGCTGGCAATACTAAAGTACCTATTAGAACATCCAATAGTCAAAGCTATATGAAATACAAATGGTATAGAGAGAATTAGTCCTATAATAACTACAACCTAAAACCTCTTACCTGGGAATATTGAAGCCTCATGTTAAAAGGAACCACCAGCTTTCATATGTTCTCATGTTCTGAGCAAAGAATTTAAACGTTAGCTTTTTTACATGGCACATATTGCACTTTTACTTTCTTCTCCAACACTCCAACACAGTTTTAGCATTATTTAAACCAAATTGAACATGTTTCATTATTTATTAGAGACTAAATTGATTTTAATGTCATAAAAAATATAAAATTCCCAGTTCATGCTACAAACACAAATTTATAAGAGGTTTTAAAATTGATTAATTTTTATTGAATGTCAACAAAATCAAACTAGCAAGGGTAACGATCACAAGTCAGTCATAACGTGGCTAAGAGACTAGCATATCTATTTATGGAGCAAGCTAAAAACAGAGCCTAACTTGGCTGCTAGGTGGATGTCATATCATGTCATGCCATTGGAGGAGTGGGTGAGTGACTGACTTATTCCCCTCATATAATTCTTTGGTGGCTACGCACAGTTAGAGATGCAGGTGTCATTTGGTAAACTAGTAAGAACTTGAACCACCGTTATACAGTCAGCATAGCTCTTAAGTTCACGCAAATTCACTCTGGCTCTCTACTCCGATTTCAGAGAACTCTCGTCTGTGTGACACAGCGCACATCTGATGAATTGACAAACGCGCAACACTTGCTCAATATGACCAGTGTCAGTAAATATGGGCAAAAAAAGTAGTTTGTCAATAACGCTCTAGATAACATGTACACAGCCTAACCAGCACTGCTACAGCTTCTATATTGCTATAGAATTTTTTCATAAATTCTTAGAATGTTTCACATTCTTCCTGGGGTGTATACGAACAGATTTTAAAAAGATGTCATGTTGCTTAAATGCGGTCAATTCCACTTTAAATGCAACAATATAAGTTATTTTTAAAGAGATGGCTAACAACAGCAAGTGCACTGCAATAAAAAACACAGTTCCACTCACCAGATGATGATCATTTTAAATGTAACTTGTTGTTGAAAGTTAATTTTGAAAAGGGAGATGCTAACAAATTAGCAACAACATCCTTTTTGATAACACCTGCTGCAGCCCCTGCAAACTAGCCGACAACAAAAGCTAGCTAGCTAGACAATGGGAGAAATACTGCTCGCTATTGTTGTCCTTCAGGAAGGCAGAAGTTTCCATACATTTCTGTAAAAATGTTCCCACTCATTAAGTCAGTGTGTTTGGCTGATTTCACATTCCACATTTTGCCCTAATACAGTTGAATGGCAGATGCCTATATCTAGCGAGATTTATCTCCCCTGAGACCAGAAAATACAAATCTTCAGTGTTAACCCTTTCCTTTCCAACAAAAACAGAAGAGATTAAATAATTGAAAATCATTGAAAATAATAATATTATTATCAATATAATTATTTTCTAAATCCTTAGTCCTAGAAGGCGTAGAAGGCCCATTGTTCCCCACCGTGTTTGGGTTAGTAATATTTGTAGAGTGCCTCTTTTCCCTCAGAATGCATTTATTCACTTTTCTGAATTTCTAAAGAATCCAGATGTTGTACTGAAATATGAACACAGAAATACTGGACATTTTGAACTCTTATTATGGTGGTGATTTGACAAAATTACATCATGGTCTTGAATTAGACTCGCATTTTTCTGGTCTTGACTCGGTCTCGGTCTTGGACCCCTTGTCCCCATCCCGGTCTTGTTCTTGAATCAGTCTCGCTTTAGGTGGTCTCAAACACAAAACTGTTGCACGGTATCGGATGCAATTGCTGGTACTGGCCTGGATCAATAAGCCACTGACTTATTTAATGACCTGTCATTATTTCAGTAGGCTTTCCCCCATGAGGAGGGGGGTTAGGGGAGAAGTGTTGGAGGTTTGCTTTATATGTTGGAGTGCCTTGCTGTATATGTCTTGGGCCAGAACACATTTTTACTGTTTGTTTCTCTCACTTTAATTCCCCTCTTTCTCTCTCTCTCGCTATCTCTCGCTCGCTCACTGTCTCTCACTCTCTCGATCTCTCTCTTTCTGTCTCCCCTCCCCCTCTCTCTTTCTCTCTATCTGTGCTGATGCTTGCCTTAATGCCAGCCATTGATTTACAGAGCTCCCTTCCTTCCCTCCTCTAGTTATTGCCTTGCATGGCCAGTCTCTAAGCTTATCAGCCTTCAGCTAGCACTATCTGTTCAGCCAGATATCTACTCTGCCTGTGTGAGGGATTCACTCTCTCCTCGTGGAAGCCACCTTCCCTAGTCTGTTTATTATGCTCTGTACCCCCCTCTTTTCTCTCTGGATCTTGTTAATGTTCCTCCATTGTAGAGGTATGTGTTCAGGAGGGATTTAAAATGCAGAGCCCCTTCAGTTCAAACAGTCATCTTGACTGGTGTGCAAGCTCAGACTGGAGTAGTAAAGAACTATTTCCTCCCTCCGTTCCCTCGTTCCCCCCCTCTGAGTGGAGGGATATGTTTTGGAGAAGCTTCTGGATGTGGGAGCAGGCTTTAGCCGCAACTTTTCAAATCCAATCAACTTGTGTTTGTCACATAGTTTGTAAACAACAGCTGAAGACTAACAGTGAAATACTTACTGGCATTTCCCTACAATGCATAGAGAACAATTCAAAAAGTAAAACACGTAATCATAAATACACAGTTCTGCCCACACATTTTCTATAGGATTGAGGTCAGGGCTTTGTGATGGCACCTCCAATACCTTGACTTTGTTGTCCTTAAGCCATTTTGCCACAACTTCGGAAGTATGCTTGGGGCCATTTGGAAGACCCATTTGCGACCAAGCTTTAACCTGTTGGTACTAGGGGGCAGTATTTTCATTTTTGGAAAAATAACGTTCCCAAATTAAACAGGATATTTTGTCAGGACAAGATGCTAGAATATAATTGACAGCTTAGGATAGAAAACACTCTAAAGTTTCCAAAACTGTAAAAATATTGTCTGTGAGTATAACAGAACTGATGTTACAGCTGAAAGCCTGCGAAAAATCCAATCCGGAAGTGACTCATCTTTTGAAAGCCCTGCGTTCCGATGCGTCCCTATTGAGCTGTGAATGCCCTATCAACCAGATTACGCTTTCTACGTATTCCCCAAGGTGTCTACAGCATTGTGACGTAGTTTTACGCATTTATGTTGAAGAATACCCGTAGGCGGCTTCATTGCGCAAGTGGTCACCTGATGCTCCCAAGAAATTATTGCGTAAAATACAGAGGTAGCCATTATTCCAATCGCTTCTACTGAGAAACCAATTGTCCCGGTTGATATATTATCGAATAGATATTTGAAAAACACCTTGAGGATTGATTATTAACAACATTTGCCATGTTTCTGTCGATATTATGGAGCTAATTTGGAATATTTTTCGGCGTTGTTGTGACCGCATTTTCGGTCAATTTCTCAGCCAAATGTGAAGAACAAACGGAGCTATTTCGCCTACAAAAATTATATTTAGGGAAAAAATTAACTTTGGCTATCTACCTGGGAGTCTCGTGAGTGAAAACATCCAAAGTTCATCAAAGGTAAACGATTTAATTTGATTGCTTTTCTGATTTTCGTGACAAGGTTGCCTGCTGCTAGCAAGGCATAATGCTATGCTAGGCTATCGATAAACTTACACAAATGCTTGTCTAGCTTTGGCTGTAAAGCATATTTTGAATATCTGAGATGACAGGGTGATTAACAAAAGGCTAATCTGTGTTCCAATATATTTCACTTGTGATTTTCATGAATAGGAATATTTTCTAGGAAAATGTATGTCCGTTGCGTTATGCTAATTAGTGTCAGATGATGACAACGGTCCCTTTCACGGGATGGGGTGTCACTAGAGGAGCTTTAACTTCCTGACTGATGTCTTGAGATGTTGCTTCAATATAACCACATCATTTTCCTTCCTCATGTTGCCATCTATTTTGTGACGTGCACCAGTCCCTCCTGCAGCAAAGCACCCCCACAACATGATGCTGCCACCCCCGTGCTTCACAGTTGGGATGGTCATTATGGCCAAACAGTTCTATTTTAGTTTCATCAGACCAGAGAACATTTCTCCAAAAAGTACGATCTTTGTCCCCATGTGCAGTTGAACCAGACTTGTGGAGGTCTACACTTTTTTTTCTGAGGTATTGGCTGATTTC
This sequence comes from Oncorhynchus mykiss, assembly GCF_057628025.1. NCBI lineage: Eukaryota > Metazoa > Chordata > Actinopteri > Salmoniformes > Salmonidae > Oncorhynchus > Oncorhynchus mykiss. The sequence goes on along the minus strand of NC_143039.1, from coordinate 67,754,541 downwards.
TTTGGATTGTTCCATGATGTCAAGCAAGGAGGCACTGAGTTTGAAGGTAGGCCTTAAAATACATCCACAGGTACACCTCCAATTGACTCAAATGCTGTCAATTAGCCTATCAGAAGCTTCTAAAGCCATGACATCATTTTCAGGAATTGTCCAAGCTGTTTAAAGGCACAGTCAACTTAGTGTATGTAAACTTCTGACCCACTGGAATTGTGGTACAGTGACTTATAAGTGAAATCATCTGTCTGTAAACAATTGTTGGAAAATTACATGTGTCATGCACAAAGTAGATGTCCTAACTGACTTGCCAACGCTATTGTTTGTTAACAAGAAATTTGTGGGGTGGTTGAAAAACGAGTTTTAATGACTCCAACCTAAGTGTATGTAAACTTCTGGGTCAGTTTAGCGGTTGTGTTGTTGCCTACCCTTACCACCTGTGGGCGGCCCATCAGGAAGTCCAGGATCCAGTTGCGGAGGGAGGTGTTCAGTCCCAGGTTCCTTAGCTTAGTGATGAGCTTGGAGGGAACAATGGTGTTGAACCCTGAGCTGTAGTCAATGAACAACATTCTCACATAGGTGAAGGACAGCAGAAAGAGGCAGTGTGAAGGTCAGACATCTTTCCTGAGAGAATGGCGGTGTAACTGCTGTCACTGCATGTAATTCTAAGATGCTATAGTTAGGTCGTACAACATGGTGTCTAACAAGAGTTCCTCATTCTACCTTCCATTTGTTAAAGACAGCGAATGACGATGTATCCGAATCTATTTCATTGGATGATGGCGGGCTGAGAACACTTTGAAAGAGGATGGTGTGTGTGTGTGTGTGTGTGTGTGTGCGTGTGTGCGCTTGCTTGCCTGAGTGATTGCATGCGTACTTGCGTTGGTGTCTGTGTCCACATGCAGGAGAATAAGCTGAGAAAAGTGAGAGCCAATTATCCCTCTTGCTTTGATTTATTTGGTAATAGTGCTCTAACACGTAGTATTGGCTTGGAGAGAGGGAGCAGTGCTCTATCACGTTGCCGTGGCTTGGAGAGAGGGAGCAGTGCTCTACCACGTTGCCGTGGCTTGAAAAGAGGGAGCAGTGCTCTACCACGTTGCCGTGGCTTGAAAAGAGGCAGCAGTGCTCTACCACGTTGCCGTGGCTTGGAGAGAGGGAGCAGTGCTCTACCACGTAGTATTGGCTTGGAGAGAGGGAGCAGTGCTCTACCACGTTGATGTGGCATGGAGAGAGGGAGCAGTGCTCTACCACGTTGCCGTGGCATGGAGAAAGGGAGCAGTGCTCTACCACGTAGTATTGGCTTGGAGAGAGGGAGCAGTGCTCTACCACGTTGACGTGGCATGGAGAGAGGGAGCAGTGCTCTACCACGTTGCCGTGGCTTGGAGAGAGGGAGCAGTGCTCTACCACGTTGCCGTGGCTTGGAGAGAGGGAGCAGTGCTTTACCACGTTGCCGTGGCTTGGAGAGAGGGAGCGGTGCTCTACCACGTAGTATTGGCTTGAAAAGAGGGAGCAGTGCTCTACCACGTTGCCGTGGCTTGGAGAGAGGGAGCAGTGCTCTACCACGTTGCCGTGGCTTGGAGAGAGGGAGCAGTGCTCTACCAAGTTGCCGTGGCTTGAAGAGAGGGAGCAGTGCTCTACCACGTTGCCGTGGCTTGGAGAGAGGGAGCAGTGCTCTACCACGTTGACGTGGCATGGAGAGAGGGAGCAGTGCTCTACCACGTTGCCGTGGCTTGGAGAGAGGGAGCAGTGCTCTACCACGTAGTATTGGCTTGGAGAGAGGGAGCAGTGCTCTACCACGTATTATTGGCATGGAGAGAGGGAGCGGTGCTCTACCACGTAGTATTGGCATGGAGAGAAGGAGCGGTGCTCTACCACGTAGTATTGGCATGGAGAGAGGGAGCGGTGCTGTACCACGTAGTATTGGCATGGAGAGAGAGAGCGGTGCTGTACCACGTAGTATTGGCATGGAGAGAGGGAGCGGTGCTCTACCACGTAGTATTGGCATGGAGAGAGGGAGCAGTGCTCTACCACGTAGTATTGACTTGGAGAGAGGGAGCAGTGCTCTAACATGTAGTATTGGCTTGGAGAGAGGGAGCGGTGCTCTACCACGTAGTATTGGCTTGGAGAGAGGGAGCAGTGCTCTACCACGTAGTATTGGCATGGAGAGAGGGAGCGGTGCTCTACCACGTAGTATTGGCTTGGAGAGAGGGAGCAGTGCTCTACCACGTAGTATTGGCATGGAGAGAGGTAGCGGTGCTCTACCACGTAGTATTGGCATGGAGAAAGGGAGCAGTGCTCTACCACGTAGTATTGGCATGGAGAGAGGGAGCGGTTCTCTACCACGTAGTATTGGCATGGAGAGAGGGAGCGGTGCTGTACCACGTAGTATTGGCATGGAGAGAGGTAACGGTGCTCTACCACGTAGTATTGGCATGGAGAGAGGGAGCGGTGCTCTACCACGTAGTATTGGCATGGAGAGAGGGAGCAGTGCTCTACCACGTTGACGTGGCATGGAGAGAGGGAGAGGTGCTCTACCACGTAGTATTGGCATGGAGAGAGGGAGCAGTGCTCTACCACATAGTATTGGCATGGAGAGAGGGAGCGGTGCTCTACCACGTAGTATTGGCATGGAGAGCGGGAGCAGTGCTCTACCACGTAGTATTGGCTTGGAGAGAGGGAGCAGTGCTCTACCACGTAGTATTGGCTTGGAGAGAGGGAGCGGTGCTCTACCACGTAGTATTGGCTTGGAGAGAGGGAGCAGTGCTCTACCACGTAGTATTGGCATGGAGAGAGGGAGCAGTACTCTACCACGTTGACGTGGCATGGAGAGAGGGAGCACTGCTCTACCACGTTGCCGTGGCTTGGAGAGAGGGAGCAGTGCTCTACCACGTAGTATTGGCTTGGAGAGAGGGAGCAGTGCTCTACCACGTTGACGTGGCATGGAGAGAGGGAGCAGTGCTCTACCACGTTGCCGTGGCTTGGAGAGAGGGAGCAGTGCTCTACCACGTTGCTGTGGCTTGGAGAGAGGGAGCGGTGCTCTACCACGTTGCCGTGGCTTGAAAAGAGGGAGCAGTGCTCTACCACGTTGCCGTGGCTTGGAGAGAGGGAGCGGTGCTCTAACACGTAGTATTGGCTTGGAGAGAGGGAGCAGTGCTCTACCACGTTGCCGTGGCATGGAGAGAGGGAGCAGTGCTCTACCACGTTGCCGTGGCTTGGAGAGAGGGAGCAGTGCTCTACCACGTAGATTGGCTTGGAGAGAGGGAGCAGTGCTCTACCACGTTGCCGTGGCTTGGAAAGAGGGAGCAGTGCTCTACCAAGTTGCCGTGGCTTGGAGAGAAGGAGCAGTGCTCTACCACATTGCCGTGGCTTGGAGAGACGGAGCGGTGCTCTACCACGTAGTATTGGCTTGAAAAGAGTTAGCAGTGCTCTACCACGTTGCCGTGGCTTGGAGAGAGGGAGCAGTGCTCTACCAAGTTGCCGTGGCTTGGAGAGAAGGAGCAGTTCTCTACCACGTTGCCGTGTCTTGAAAAGAGGGAGTTGTGCTCTACCACGTTGCCGTGGCTTGGAGAGAGGGAGCAGTGCTCTAACACGTGGTATTGGCTAGGAGAGAGGGAGCAGTGCTCTACCACGTTTCCGTGGCTTGGAGAGAGGGAGCGGTGCTCTAACACGTGGTATTGGCTTGGAGAGAGGGAGCGGTGCTCTACCACGTAGTATTGGCTTGGAGAGAGGGAGCGGTGCTCTACCACGTAGTATTGGCTTGGAGAGAGGGAGCGGAGCTCTACCACGTAGTATTGGCATGGAGAGAGGGAGCAGTGCTCTACCACGTAGTATTGGCTTGGAGAGAGGGAGCAGTGCTCTACCACGTAGTATTGGCTTGGAGAGAGGGAGCAGTGCTCTACCACGTAGTATTGGCATGGAGAGAGGGAGCAGTGCTCTACCATGTAGTATTGGCTTGGAGAGAGGGAGCAGTGCTCTACCACGTTGCCGTGGCTTGGAAAGAGGGAGCAGTGCTCTACCAAGTTGCCGTGGCTTGGAGAGAAGGAGCAGTGCTCTACCACGTTGCCGTGGCTTGGAGAGACGGAGCGATGCTCTACCACGTAGTATTGGCTTGAAAAGAGTTAGCAGTGCTCTACCACGTTGCCGTGGCTTGGAGAGAGGGAGCAGTGCTCTACCAAGTTGCCGTGGCTTGGAGAGAAGGAGCAGTGCTCTACCACGTTGCCGTGGCTTGAAAAGAGGGAGTTGTGCTCTACCACGTTGCCGTGGCTTGGAGAGAGGGAGCAGTGCTCTAACACGTGGTATTGGCTTGGAGAGAGGGAGCAGTGCTCTACCACGTTTCCGTGGCTTGGAGAGAGGGAGCGGTGCTCTAACACGTGGTATTGGCTTGGAGAGAGGGAGCAGTGCTCTACCACGTTGCCGTGGCTTGGAGAGAGGGAGCGGTGCTCTACCACGTAGTATTGGCTTGGAGAGAGGGAGCGGTGCTCTACCACGTAGTATTGGCATGGAGAGAGGGAGCGGTGCTCTACCACTTAGTATTGGCATGGAGAGAGGGAGCGGTGCTCTACCACGTAGTATTGGCATGGAGAGAGGGAGCAGTGCTCTACCACGTAGTATTGGCTTGGAGAGAGGGAGCAGTGCTCTACCACGTAGTATTGGCTTGGAGAGAGGGAGCGGTGCTCTACCACATAGTATTGGCTTGGAGAGAGGGAGCAGTGCTCTACCACGTAGTATTGGCGTGGAGAGAGGGAGCAGTGCTCTACCACGTAGTATTGGCTTGGAGAGAGGGAGCAGTGCTCTACCACGTAGTATTGGCTTGGAGAGAGGGAGCAGTGCTCTACCACGTTGACGTGGCATGGAGAGAGGGAGCAGTGCTCTACCACGTAGTATTGGCTTGGAGAGAGGGAGCAGTGCTCTACCACGTTGACGTGGCATGGAGAGAGGGAGCAGTGCTCTACCACGTTGCCGTGGCTTGGAGAGAGGGAGCAGTGCTCTACCACGTTGCCTTGGCTTGGAGAGAGGGAGCAGTGCTCTACCATGTTGCCGTAGCTTGGAGAGAGGGAGCGGTGCTCTACCACGTAGTATTGGCTTGAAAAGAGGGAGCAGTGCTCTACCACGTTGCCGTGGCTTGGAGAGAGGGAGCAGTGCTCTACCACGTTGCCGTGGCTTGGAGAGAGGGAGCAGTGCTCTACCACGTTGCCGTGGCTTGGAGAGAGGGAGCAGTGCTCTACCACGTTGCCGTGGCTTGGAGAGAGGGAGCAGTGCTCTACCACGTAGTATTGGCTTGGAGAGAGGGAGCAGTGCTCTACCACGTAGTATTGGCTTGGAGAGAGGGAGCAGTGCTCTACCACGTAGTATTGGCTTGGAGAGAGGGAGCGGTGCTCTACCACGTAGTATTGGCTTGGAGAGAGGGAGCAGTGCTCTACCACGTAGTATTGGCTTGGAGAGAGGGAGCGGTGCTCTACCACGTAGTATTGGCTTGGAGACAGGGAGCAGTGCTCTACCACGTAGTATTGGCTTGGAGAGAGGGAGCGGTGCTCTACCACATAGTATTGGCTTGGAGAGAGGGAGCGGTGCTCTACCACGTAGTATTGGCTTGGAGAGAGGGAGCGGTGCTCTACCACGTAGTATTGGCATGGAGAGAGGGAGCAGTGCTCTACCACGTAGTATTGGCTTGGAGAGAGGGAGCGGTGCTCTACCACGTAGTATTGGCTTGGAGAGAGGGAGCGGTGCTCTACCACGTAGTATTGGCATGGAGAGAGGGAGCGGTGCTGTACCACGTAGTATTGGCATGGAGAGAGGGAGCAGTGCTCTACCACGTAGTATTGGCTTGGAGAGAGGGAGCGGTGCTCTACCACGTAGTATTGGCTTGGAGAGAGGGAGCAGTGCTCTACCACGTAGTATTGGCTTGGAGAGAGGGAGCGGTGCTCTACCACGTAGTATTGGCTTGGAGAGAGGGAGCAGTGCTCTACCACGTAGTATTGGCTTGGAGAGAGGGAGCAGTGCTCTACCACATAGTATTGGCATGGAGAGAGGGAGCGGTGCTCTACCACGTAGTATTGGCTTGGAGAGAGGGAGCAGTGCTCTACCACGTAGTATTGGCTTGGAGAGAGGGAGCAGTGCTCTACCACATAGTATTGGCTTGGAGAGAGGGAGCAGTGCTCTACCACCTAGTATTGGCTTGGAGAGAGGGAGCGGTGCTCTACCACGTAGTATTGGCTTGGAGAGAGGGAGCAGTGCTCTACCACGTAGTATTGGCTTGGAGAGAGGGAGCAGTGCTCTACCACGTAGTATTGGCTTGGAGAGAGGGAGCAGTGCTCTACCACATAGTATTGGCTTGGAGAGAGGGAGCAGTGCTCTACCACGTAGTATTGGCTTGGAGAGAGGGAGCAGTGCTCTACCACGTAGTATTGGCATGGAGAGAGGGAGCAGTGCTCTACCACGTAGTATTGGCTTGGAGAGAGGGAGCAGTGCTCTACCACATAGTATTGGCTTGGAGAGAGGGAGCAGTGCTCTACCACGTAGTATTGGCTTGGAGAGAGGGAGCAGTGCTCTACCACGTAGTATTGGCATGGAGAGAGGGAGCAGTGCTCTACCACGTAGTATTGGCTTGGAGAGAGGGAGCAGTGCTCTACCACGTAGTATTGGCTTGGAGAGAGGGAGCAGTGCTCTACCACGTAGTATTGGCTTGGAGAGAGGGAGCAGTGCTCTACCACCTAGTATTGGCATGGAGAGAGGGAGCAGTGCTCTACCACATAGTATTGGCTTGGAGAGAGGGAGCAGTGCTCTACCACGTAGTATTGGCTTGGAGAGAGGGAGCAGTGCTCTACCACGTAGTATTGGCTTGGAGAGAGGGAGCAGTGCTCTACCACGTAGTATTGGCTTGGAGAGAGGGAGCAGTGCTCTACCACGTAGTATTGGCATGGAGAGAGGGAGCAGTGCTCTACCACGTAGTATTGGCTTGGAGAGAGGGAGCAGTGCTCTACCACGTAGTATTGGCATGGAGAGAGGGAGCAGTGCTCTACCACGTAGTATTGGCTTGGAGAGAGGGAGCAGTGCTCTACCATGTAGTATTGGCATGGAGAGAGGGAGCAGTGCTCTACCACGTAGTATTGGCATGGAGAGAGGGAGCAGTGCTCTACCACGTAGTATTGGCTTGGAGAGAGGGAGCAGTGCTCTACCACGTAGTATTGGCATGGAGAGAGGGAGCAGTGCTCTACCACGTAGTATTGGCTTGGAGAGAGGGAGCAGTGGCCCTTTTGTCTATTGAGTACAGCAATGCATGTCAGAGCTGGCATTTCCCCGTCATCCACTGAACTGCTGAAGACCACAGAACGGAAAGCTGGTGTGAGGCTGCCTGGACATTCAAATTTTCTAAAGACTATGTGTGAGTGACAAATGGCACCCTATTCCCTATATTGTGCACTACTTTTGACCAGGGTGCTTTTTGAAGAACTGTGTTGTAATGTTATTTGGGAGTGCAGGACATACCAAATGTATGTGGACACCTGCTTGTCGAATGTCTCATTCTGAAATCATGGGCATTAACATGGAGTTGGTCTCCCCTTTGCTGCTATAACAGACTCCACTCTTCTGGGAGGCTTTCCACTAGATGTTGGAACATTGCTGCGGAGACTTGCGTCCATTCAGCCACAAAAGCATTAGTGTGGTGTGGCACTGATGTTGGGCGATTAGGCCTAGCTCGCAGTAAGCGTTCCAATTCAACCCAAAGGTGTTCACACAGGGCTCTGTGCAGGACAGTTAAGTTCTTTCACACCGATCTCGACAAGCCATTTCTGTATGGACCTCGCTTTGTGCATGGGGGCATTGTCATGCTGAAACAGGAAAGGGCCTTCCCCAAACTGTTGCCAGAAAGTTGGAAGCACAGAATCGTCTGGAATATCATTGTATGCTGTAGAGGGGCTAAGGGGCCTAGTCAGAACCATGAAAAACAGCCCCAGATCATTATTATTCCTCCACCAAACTTTACTGTTGGCACTATGCTATCCAGAGAACATGTTTCCACTGCTCCAGAGTCCAATGGTGGCTAGCTTTACACCACTCCAGCCGACACTTGGCATTGCACATGGTGATCTTAGGTTTGTCTGCGGCTGCTCGGCCATGGAAACCCATTTCGTGAAGCTCCCGACGAACAGGTCTTGTGCTGACATTGCTTCCAGAGGCAGTTTGGAACTCAGTTGTGACAATTTGTTGCTCCTAGACGTTTGCACTTGACAATAACAGCACTTACAGTTGACCGGGACAGCCCTAGCAGGGCAGAGATTTGACGAACTGACTTGTTGGAAAGGTGGCATCCTATGACGGTGCCACTTTGAAAGTCACTGAGCTCTTCAGTACGGGCATTCTACTGCCAATGTTTGTTTATGGAGATTGCATGACTGTGTGCTTGATTTGTATATACTTGTCATCAACAGGTTTGGCTGAAATAGCCGAATACACTAATTTGAGTGGGTGTCCACATACTCTTGGAGTCGTGCATTATAAAGGGAATAGGGTGCCATTTGGGATGTAGTCTCTGAACTACAAACCTGACCGGCTCGATCCCACCTATTTTGCTGACACACAGGTTAGGGCCTGGAGATCTGGAGTGCAGCAGGGATCAATAGAGATGACAGGGATGCTTGAGAGCGCCAGCCTCAGCGGGGCTGCTCTCCTCCTCTCCCCCCACTGGGGTGCTCTGGCGAATTGAGGGCAAACGTCTCCGGGCTTGGGTGGCTGCCAGCTCAAAACGCCATGACAGGTTCACTGCAGATTCTCCTTCCACCCCTCTCTTAACCATACCTGGTACCCACCCATTAAATGTTTAATTTTCCAGTTGAGGCATTGGGGTGATGGATATTGATGAACTGTCAATTTGCAGTGTCACCCCCCTCACCCCTGCCCCTCTCACCCCTCTCCCTCCTGTCCGTCCCCGGCCCTGTCCCCTGACCTCTCCTACTTTGACTCAGTGCTGTGCTGTGACTCCAACATGAGGCTTTCTAGTCAGGCAGCCTGCTGGTCAGCTGTCTCACAGGCAGCCTAAAGCCCAGACGTGTCCAAGCTTTTCCTCACACACATCACAATGGCCTTGTCATGTAATAGAACATGACTGTCTCGTGTCATGTAATAGAACATGACTGTCTCGTGTCATGTAATAGAACATGACTGTCTCGTGTCATGTAATAGAACATGTAATAGAACATGTAATAGAACATGTAATAGAACATGACTGTCTCGTGTCATTTAATAGAACATGACTGTCTCGTGTCATGTAATAGAACATGTAATAGAACATGTAATAGAACATGACTGTCTCGTGTCATGTAATAGAACATGACTGTCTCGTGTCATGTGATAGAACATGACTGTCTCGTGTCATGTAATAGAACATGACTGTCTCGTGTCATGTAATAGAACATGGCTGTCTCGTGTCATGTAATAGAACATGTAATAGAACATGACTGTCTCGTGTCATGTGATGGAACATGACTGTCTCGTGTCATGTGATAGAACATGACTGTCTCGTGTCATGTAATAGAACATGACTGTCTCGTGTCATGTAATAGAACATGACTGTCTCGTGTCATGTAATAGAACATGACTGTCTCGTGTCATTTGATAGAACATGACTGTCTCGTGTCATGTAATAGAACATGACTGTCTCGTGTCATGTGATGGAACATGACTGTCTCGTGTCATGTGATAGAACATGACTGTCTCGTGTCATGTAATAGAACATGACTGTCTCGTGTCATGTAATAGAACATGACTGTCTCGTGTCATGTAATAGAACATGACTGTCTCGTGTCATTTGATAGAACATGACTGTCTCGTGTCATGTAATAGAACATGACTGTCTCGTGTCATGTGATAGAACATGACTGTCTCGTGTCATGTAATAGAACATGACTGTCTTGTGTCATGTGATAGAACATGACTGTCTCGTGTCATGTGATAGAACATGACTGTCTTGTGTCATGTGATAGAACATGACTGTCTCGTGTCATGTGATAGAACATGACTGTCTCGTGTCATGTGATAGAACATGACTGTCTCGTGTCATGTAATAGAACATGACTGTCTCGTGTCATGTAATAGAACATGACTGTCTCGTGTCATTTGATAGAACATGACTGTCTCGTGTCATGTAATAGAACATGACTGTCTTGTGTCATGTGATAGAACATGACTGTCTCGTGTCATGTGATAGAACATGACTGTCTTGTGTCATGTGATAGAACATGACTGTCTCGTGTCATGTAATAGAACATGACTGTCTCGTGTCATGTAATAGAACATGACTGTCTTGTGTCATGTGATAGAACATGACTGTCTCGTGTCATGTGATAGAACATGACTGTCTTGTGTCATGTGATAGAACATGACTGTCTCGTGTCATGTGATAGAACATGACTGTCTCGTGTCATGTAATAGAACATGACTGTCTCGTGTCATGTAATAGAACATGACTGTCTCGTGTCATGTAATAGAACATGACTGTCTCGTGTCATTTGATAGAACATGACTGTCTCGTGTCATTTGATAGAACATGACTGTCTCGTGTCATTTGATAGAACATGACTGTCTCGTGTCATTTGATAGAACATGACTGTCTCGTGTCATTTGATAGAACATGACTGTCTCGTGTCATGTAATAGAACATGACTGTCTTGTGTCATGTGATAGAACATGACTGTCTCGTGTCATGTAATAGAACATGACTGTCTTGTGTCATGTGATAGAACATGACTGTCTCGTGTCATGTGATAGAACATGACTGTCTCGTGTTATGAGATCTGACATCTCCAGCCTTGACATACACTGAGTCTACTGCTCTTTCCATGACAGAGACCAGAGACCAACCAGGTGAATCCAGGTGAAAGCTATGATCCCTTATTGATGTCACTTGTTAAATCCACTTCAATGAGTGTAGATGAAGGGGAGGTGACAGGTTAAATAAGGAATGTTAAGCCTTGAGACAATTAAGACATGGATTGTGTACATGTGCCATTGAGGGGAAATGTGCAAAACCAAAGATTTAAGTGCTTTTGAACGGGGTACGGTAGTAGGTTCCAGGCGCACCGGTTTGTGTGAAGAATTGCAACTCTGCTCGGTTTGTCACACGCAAACAGTTTCCCGTGTGTGTCAAGAATGGTCCACCACGCAAAGGACATCCAGTCAACTTGGCACAACTGTGGGAAGCATTGGAGTCAACATGGGCAAGCTTCCCTGTGGAACGCTTTCGACACAATATAAAGTCCATTACCCGACAAATAGAGGCTGTTCTGAGGGCAAAAGGAGGGTGCAATTTAATATCAGGAAGGTGTTCCTAATGTTTGGTATACTCCGTGTAAATTCTCACATAGACATCTCCATTTTTGTCAGATTCAACATACACTCTCCATTCCAGAGCTTTAGTTCAGACCCTAAATAGCCTTCCACGGATGTTACCCATAGTATAGCTGTCTGAACTACCACACTTTTGCCATGACACTTTTGAACTCTAAAAGTTTTGGTTCTGAAAGAGGTCAGCAAATATGGTTAATTATGCAATAGGTGGGTCTAATCATGGATGCTGATTTGGTTAAAACCGCAGACAAGAGAAGACAGCCTTGTAACTTAAGACTCAGTGGTGTCTGTATTATGTTGCCTCTTTAACCTAAACTAATTACATGCCACTACCATGGCTGAAGTCTGCCTGCACTGTCTCTGCCACTTCCATGGCTGAAGTCTGCCTGCCCTGTATCTGCTACTACAATGGCTGAAGTCTGCCTGCCCTGTCTCTGCCACTACCATGGCTGAAGTCTCTGCCTGCCCTGTATCTGCCACTACCATGGCTGAAGTCTCTGCCTGCCCTGTATCTGCCACTACCATGGCTGAAGTCTGCCTGCCCTGTCTCTGCCACTACAATGGCTGAAGTCTCTGCCTGCCCTGTATCTGCCACTACCATGGCTGAAGTCTGCCTGCCCTGTCTCTGCCACTACCATGGCTGAAGTCTCTGCCTGCCCTGTATCTGCCACTACCATGGCTGAAGTCTCTGCCACTACCATGGCTGAAGTCTCTGACTGCCCTGTCTCTGCCACTAATGTATTCCCTTACATGGCTGAAGTCTCTGCCACTACCATGGCTGAAGTCTCTGCCACTACCATGGCTGAAGTCTCTGCCACTACCATGGCTGAAGTCTGCCTGCCCTGTCTCTGCCACTACCATGGGTGAAGTGCTTTAGCAGCGATTTAAAGCTCAGCCACAAGCAACACAAACACTCCCTAAGGGCGTTGTGTCCTCTTGAGACTCATCCTAAGTGTTCTGTTATAGAGTTGACCTGAAAGAGACCTCAGTAAAGGAATAACATAGCATCTCATGTGTCGGCACAGTTCAGGACCAGCAATAATACTTCTTATTCAGCAGATGCTTTCAGTTTTATCCAATCTTACTTTTACTTAAGACAGCTATTGAAAGAACAACAACAACTGCAAGAAGGAAACAACCAATAAAGACTAGATCAAGTATTGACACAATGTTCTTTGTCATAAATGGCAGGTTCGCGAAGCAATTCAAGCACTTAGACTACACCACACGCAGGTGTTCAAGGTGTTGTTGCCATTCACTAGAGAAGGACATGGTAATGGGTTAGGAAATATCATTTGGGAAAGGCTGTGTTACTCCATACAAAATGGACAATGGCTCCATTCCTGTCTCTATGTGTTAGTGCTGAGCATTCTTCATTGTTTTGGTTATTAAACAACTAATTGACCAACGTCAGTTCAATTACTTGAATTCTATTTAGTTCGGTTTTTTAGTGAGCCCAATGCTACGTTTCTCTAGAGAGATATCAAATCATTCACGAGAGAAATGAAGAACTATGTTGAACACTGGGTGCAAGGGAGTTGTAGTTTTCAATAAGCAAATATTCAACCTAGTTTGGCGCAGAAACGTGGTAATTAGCTACAATGACCATTACGCCTGTTTTTTCCCACTCTGACATAGAAGGATCAGAGAAGAGACGGCGAAGTGAGAGGTTTCACTCTCTCCAAAATCTGTCCAAAATAAGCCCAGTTCATTTCTATGGCTTATTTTGGACCTAAGCTTGTCGCCGGTCTTCCTGCCTTTTGGACAACAACTCTCATTGTTAGGGCGGAGACATGAGCCATGTCGTCATTATATACAGATCTGTGGATAGACACACTTTTACGCCTGAAAGAGGAATGTACACAACACAATGACGAGATAGGGATATAGACCGTTTGTGATAAGTTAGCCTTTATCTACTTTAAAGAAATAGTAAAATGATTTTGTCAGACAGCTCTGCAGCATTCTTTAGCTAGGCAGGTTAGCTAAATAAATCAAATAAAATGTTAATTAATTAATTTCCTATTTCTCTATTGATGTCTACCCAATGTAGACCTGACAGAGACAATGGGATATTTTACATGTTTCGGCAATGGAATGTTCACTATTTTTGGCTTTAGAAGGTCCATTAAAAAGCTCTAAAATCATTGTAAAGTCATTATTTCATAATGCATTTAATGTTCAAAAACACGACTTTGAAAATGAAATCGACAACCGTGATTACTTAAAAAAATAAACATCTGACCGAAACCAAACCGACCTCAAAAAGCACTAGTCGCTCAGCACTAGGATATAAGGATATCAGGATATAAGAATGAGTGATACATTAGCGTTCTAGGTCACTGATAGAGTCCAAGTGAAGCCTTGACTCGTGTTTAGGTGATCAGCAGGGAACTGACCTAACAATGTCCTCTCCCTTGAATTCCAAGCTACAAGACACTCTTGAGCAGATAGAGGTATGTAGGAGCTTTTCTTTTCTCGTTGTTCTTATTTTTCATTTGAAAAATAGTGGAAATCCACCCTAACCTTCAGTATTTTTATGCTTTATTGAGACCGTAATGAAAAGGCGGGAGAGGCTGAGCGTTGAGAAGAGACCACAAGGATGGAACCCTGGTCTCCGGTGAGGAGACATACATGTGCTTGTTTCTGGATGTGTTCCATCACGGCTCTTTACACATAGGAGCTTTTCTTACTATTTCTATTGATTGAGTACACTGTGATTTGTCACACATCTCAAAGGTTGTTTGATACTAAACATATGAAATATTCCATGTCATTTTCTTAAAGCCGACGTCTAAAAAGAGAGAAAACGTGTTTTGTCTTGAGATTTTGAGTTGTTATTTTTCAGTTCTCCCTGCTACATATTGACATATTCAAAAAGCCATTACTGCTAGAATGGTAAACATAGTTAATATTATCCATTTAATTAAAGCCATATTTTAATAATTATGTCTGGAGAATGGTATTCAGTACAATTTTCCAACATCCACGCTTAGGGAGGTTCATTACCTGGGGTCCATGTGAATGTATGACATGCGCGCGTGTACTCACACACGCCGACACATAGCTTGACTATGAGTAAATGCACTCCTCTGAGAGCTCATGGTCACACACACACACACACACACACACACACACACACACAGAGCGAGAGTGACACCTTCCCTGCTGGGAGCGGTGTCTTGGTCTCAACATTGATCTGCTGGATAGATGTAATTTGGAAGTCTTGCGTGATGCTCCTCCTGGTAGCTTTAGCTCCGTGAATCCTCAAAACATTTTTCTCATCATGCTCTCTAATCTTGCTTTCTCTACCATACATAAGACTCCTCTCTCAACCCGGGCCTCTATGGAAATGCAATGTAGCCAGCCATCTGAATAAAATAAATTTGTGTAAATTCACCAATCATATTTTACTGTTAGCACCACCCTCTTTTCAGTCTGTCATAGTTACTGTAATATAGATCCGTTCATGTACATATAAACTCAGCAAAAAAAGAAACCCCCCTTTTTTCAGGACCCTGTCTTTCAAAGATAATCTGTAAAAATCCAAATAGCTTCACAGATCTTCATTGCAAAGGGTTTAAACACTGTTTCCCATGCTTGTTCAATGAACCATGAACAATTAATGAACATGAACCTGTGGAACGGTCGTTAAGACACTAACAGCTTACAGTCGGTAGGCAATTAAGGTCATAGTTATGAAAACATAGGACACTAAAGAGGCCTTTCTACTGACTCTCAAAAACACCAAAAGAAAGATGCCCAGGGTCCCTGCCCATCTGCGTGAACGTGTCTTAGGCATGCTGCAAGGAGGCATGAGGACTGCAGATGTGGCCAGGGCAATAAATTGCAATGTCCGTACTGTGAGATGCCTAAGACAGAGCTACAGGGAGACAGGGCGGACAGCTGATCGTCCTCGCAGTGGCAGACCATGTGTAACAACACCTGTACTGGATCGGTACATCCGAACATCACACCTGCGGGACAGGTACAGGATGGCAACAACTGCCCGAGTTACACCAGGAACGCACAATCCCTCCATCAGTGCTCAGACTGTCTGCAATGGGCTGAGAGAGGCTGGACTGAGGGCATGTAGGCCTTTTGTATGGCAGGTCCTCATCAGACATCACCGGCAACAACGTCGCCTATGAGCACAAACCCACCGTCGCAGGACCAGACACGACTGGCAAAAAGTGCTCTTCACTGACGAATCGCAGTTTTGTCTCACCAGGGGTGATGGTCGGATTCGCGTTTATCGTCGAAGGAATGAGCGTTACACCGAGGTCTGAACTCTGGAGGGGGATCGATTTGGAGGTGTGTTCAGGGACACATTATTTCTGTTAATCACATGTCTGTGGAACTTGTTCAGTTTATGTCTCAGGTGTTAAATCTTGTTATGTTCATACAAATATTTACAAATGTTAAGTTTGCTGAAAATAAATGCAGTTGACAGTGAGAGGACGTTTATTTTTTTGTTGAGTTTATATTCACAATTAAAAAGTATTTGGTATTTGGAAAAAAGTCAAATCTACAGTATTTTCATATCTCAATGTACATTGAACATACTATACTGTAATTATAAAATTAGTAGAATGTACAGTATTTTGGTTTCTCAAATGAAACTTCCGTAGTGTGATATTACTTTATAATATACTTTCTCTACTTTCCATTGTTAGACAGAAGTACATTAACTACATTTTCTGCTGTAAATAAAATGTAGTCTTCTTCATCCTTCGACCCGACCTGTCTCCCTGTATTTATCTCAGCCAGCAGCTCTGTTTAACATCAATGGTGGGGCTCCTTTGACCTTGGGGGAGGCTGAGTGCGTATCTCTCTTCCCCCTGGTTCTCCCTGGCTCTCTGTGACTGACATTTAGCCTGCGTCCCAAATGCCAGCCAATTCCTTACATCGTGCACTACTTTTGACCAGAGCTATTTGGGTCCTGGTCAAAAGTAGTATACTATATAGGGAATAGTATACAATTCGGGACGCTGGCTTAAAGACTGCGGCCTCAGCCCTCCGCTATGGCAGCTGTTGCTAATTGTCTTGGCCCTAGGAGTTGATTCATGTCCAAATCCCTGGTCTTAACACTTCTAATCCCTCTCTCCTCCATCCCTCCCTTCCCCTCCTCCTCTACCCACCCAACAGGAGCAGCTGGATGTGGCCCTGTCCAAAACCTGCAAGCACTTTGACGTCTCCCACTACACCAGAGTTCAGCTGGCGTACACCGTCTTGGGAAAGAGCCAGGTGAGAGATCCAACCTCTGTCAACAGATATCTGCCCTGCTCTGACGGCTTCTGTCCTCATCATTTTGTCTTCCAGTCCCCACTTTCTCTCCCCCTCTTCTGTCTATATTGGTCTCCCTCCCCGACTCCCCTTTTTTCCCACAATGTCTCTCTCTCTCTCTCTCTCTCCCCTCTCACCCTCCCTCTCCCTCTCTCTCTCCCCTCTCTCTCTCTCTCCTCTCTCTCTCTCCCCTCTCTCTCTCTCCTCTCTCTCTCTTTCTCTCTCGCTCTCTCTCTCCCCTCTCTCTCTCTCTCCCCTCTCTCTCTCTCTCTCTCTCCTCTCTCTCTCTCCCCTCTCTCTATCCCTCCCCTCTCTCTCTCTCTCTCTCTCTCTCTATACCTGTCCAGTGGTGGAAAAGTACCCAATTGTCATACTTGAGTAAAAATAAAGATCCCTTAACCGAATGACTCAAGTAAAAGTGAAAGTCGCTCAGTAAAATACTACTTGAGTAAAATTATAAAAGTATTTTGTTTTAAATATACTTAAATATCAAAAGTAAATGTAATCGTGAAAATATACTGAAGTATCAAAGTAAAAGTATAAATAATTTTAAATTCCTTATATTAAGCAAACCAGTCGGAAAATGTTTCTTCTTTTTTAAATGTACGGATAATCAGGGGCACACTCCAACACTCAGACATCATTTTCAAACAAACAATTTGTGTTTAGTGAGTCCACCAGATCAGAGACAGTAGGGATGACCAGGGATGTTCTCTTGATAAGTGTGTGAATTGGACCATGTTCCTGTCCTGCTAAGCATTCAAAATGTAATGAGTACTTTTGGGTGTCAGGGAAAATGTATGGAGTAAAAAGTACATTATTTTCTTTAGGAATGTAGTGAAGTAAAAGTAGTCAAAAATATCAATAGTAAAGTGCAGATAGCCCAAAAAACTCCTTAAGTAGTACTTTAAAGTATTTTTTACCTAAGTACTGCCTGTCTCCCTTCTCTCTCAGTTGATGTGTGGTGATTGATTTCTGAGTCACCCCCCTTTCCTCTGTATTGTACTCCCTGTTTCTCTCTCCTCTCTCCTTCTCTCCTCTCTCCTTCTCTCCTCTCTCCTTCTCTCCTCTCTCATTCTCTCCTCTATCCCTCTCTCCTCTATCCCTCTCTCTCCATCCCTCTCTCCTCTATCCCTCTCTCCTCTATCCCTCTCTCCTCTATCCCTCTCTCCTCTCTCCTTCTCTCCTCTATCCCTCTCTCCTCTATCCCTCTCTCCTCTATCCCTCTCACCTCTATCCCTCTCTCTCCTCTATCCCTCTCTCCTCTCTCCTTCTCTCCTCTATCCCTCTCTCCTCTATCCCTCTCTCCTCTATCCCTCTCTCCTCTATCCCTCTCTCTCCTCTCTCCTGTCTCTGTCTCTCTCTCTCTCTCTGTGTGGATCAGGAGTGATGAGTCATACCTGGGTTAATATTATTCTCCCCATGCTGAGGGAAGTGTCTTGTAGTTTTTACACTGTCTTCTCCCCCCACTACCAACACGGAATCACAGGTCTGTAATCCCTAGTGAAGCTTTTCCATTATCACTAGTAAAGCTCCCCACCCAACTGTCTGCAAGATGGTATATTTGTTTTAAATGCTTTACTCAGGGGACTGTCAGTGTCTGGACTAAATGCTTTGTTCAGGGGACTGTCAGTGTCTGGACTAAATGCTTGGTTCAGGGGACTGTCAGTGTCTGGACTAAATGCTTGGTTCAGGGGACTGTCAGTGTCTAGACTAAATGCTTTACTCAGGGGACTGTCAGTGTCTGGACTAAATGCTTTGTTCAGGGGACTGTCAGTGTCTGGACTAAATGCTTGGTTCAGGGGACTGTCAGTGTCTAGACTAAATGCTTTACTCAGGGGACTGTCAGTGTCTGGACTAAATGCTTTACTCAGGGGACTGTCAGTGTCTGGACTAAATGCTTTACTCAGGGGACTGTCAGTGTCTGGACTAAATGCTTTACTCAGGGGACTGTCAGTGTCTGGACTAAATGCTTTGTTCAGGGGACTGTCAGTGTCTGGACTAAATGCTTGGTTCAGGGGACTGTCAGTGTCTGGAATAAATGCTTTACTCAGGGGACTGTCAGTGTCTGGACTAAATGCTTTGTTCAGGGGACTGTCAGTGTCTAGACTAAATGCTTTACTCAGGGGACTGTCAGTGTCTGGACTAAATGCTTTGTTCAGGGGACTGTCAGTGTCTGGACTAAATGCTTTGTTCAGGGGACTGTCAGTGTGTAGACTAAATGCTTTGTTCAGGGGACTGTCAGTGTCTGGACTAAATGCTTTGTTCAGGGGACTGTCAGTGTCTGGAGTAAATGCTTGTTTCAGGGGACTGTCAGTGTCTAGACTAAATGCTTTACTCAGGGGACTGTCAGTGTCTGGACTAAATGCTTTGTTCAGGGGACTGTCAGTGTCTGGACTAAATGCTTTGTTCATGGGACTGTCAGTGTCTGGACTAAATGCTTTGTTCATGGGACTGTCAGTGTCTGGACTAAATACGCAGCAGGAAATGCAATCTTGTAGTGTATTCAAGTTTTTAAGTATTCTAACATTTGTCATTTTGATTTGCCGTAACAAAAAATGTATCAACCTCTACAAATATAATCCACATAATGATTTGACATGTCTTGTTGCTGCGGGATTCTTTTCTGTGTGTCAGTCTGACTCAGTAACTGTGTGAAGGATGAAGTGAAGACCACCCCGCAGTGCTCTCTGGAGCGACCTGCCTTCCTGGGAGACAGATAGCAACACTGGGAAAGAATTCCTGTTGGCCAATCAAATGTCTATTTACCAACTCATCAAAACCATACACTGTATAATGATGGTGATGAATGAAAGAGGTTAGTTAGAGAAGCCATAAAGAGATTGTCTACCAATTCCCATGCCATGTGTATTTCTCCCATTTATACGGAGCTACTCATGTGGAAAACAGAAACATGCTGACGTGATGATCAGTGTCTCTGTATGATTGACAGCCCTCAGCCATGAGGCGAGAGTGGCCCTTAGCTTCAGAGACTGCGTCATCTGCAGATCATCAGCTTTTTAGAGTAGGCTATCCACAATCACAATGGTTGTGCTCTCCATAATGATAAACACCTTCTTCAAAGGCTGGGCTGAGTAGTGAGAATAGTGCCGGCTCTGAAACTCAAGGACCTATTGTTGGCCTGGCTCAAGACCCTTTCACTCTTTGTGTGGGTAATTGCACGTACGCATGCATGCCCACACACACACACACACACACACACACACACACACATCACACACACTTTTGTATTTTGTGTCCCACTCCCTTATCTATGCACACAGAACATTGGTGACTTTAGGGCTTCAAAGCTGAAAGGGTCTCATCATAGCGAGGCTGTGTTCAGTTTGATATAAATTCCTTTTCCTTCGGGTGAACAAGCAGCTCTCTGCTCCTCTCTGTGTGGCTCAGCCTTGTGTGCCGCCATTAGCTTAATGAGTCTAGGCACGCGTCCCAAATGACATCCTATTCCCTATATAGTGCAAATGTGCTCTCGTCAAAAGTAATGCACTATATAGGGAATAGGGTGCCATTTGGGACACTGCTGAGCAATACTGTTTACACCTTGTCTTTACGATTATTTTTGTTTGCATTTATTTACTTGCATTATTCCACTTGTCTAATGGACTCATCTGTCGGTACCTGGTACATTCAGAAGTACTTGTTAGCGAGTGGTTGTGTTTCCATGTTTGCTTCCCAAATGCACACTATTCACTATATAGTGCACTTCTTTTGAACAGAGTATAGGGCTCTGGTGGAGTGTGCTATGTAGTGAATAGGGGGTGATTTGGGGAACATCCCGTGCAGTTCTTAATCACTTAGAACTGCCTCCAGTTCAGCGGTAAAGACGCCGTTAACCTGCTGATTGGCCAATCTACAGATGCATAACATTCCTCTCTGTGCTATTGTGTTGACGTTGATTCATGATCAGACACTGGGTGAGAAACCAATCACAGAGGAAAAATAAAGCTCTTTATTTAGCACAGTATTTCAAGGAAAATAAGGGCCAGATTTGTCTCTGGGGTTGGTTTAGTTTTTTGATAAAGGGCCGAGGAGCAAACATTTAATGAATGTAGTTTGGGCTACATCTCAGATGGAACCCTTTGACTGTGCTGGTGTTCATGCCATGTCACAACACTATCCATCCCCCGTAATAATCTGTTTCCCTGTGCCTCTCTCCATAGACGTCCATGGACCAAGTCCACATGCACTTCAGCCAGGCCATCCACAACACTGTGTTCCAGGTGGTTCTGGGATACGTGGAGCTCTGCGTAGGCAACACCGGCACAAGTTCCAGAAGATGCAGTACAGGGACCTCTGCACGGTAAGGATGCTAGCTAGCTGGCCAACCAAGACCTTACCTAGGATTTGTCTTCTTAGCACGTCCAACCAAGACCTTACCTAGGATTTCTGTCTTAGCACGGCCAACCAAGGCCTTACCTAGGATTTCTGTCTTCTTAGCACTGCCAACCAAGATCTTACCTAGGATTTGTGTCTTCTTAGCAAGGCCAAGCAAGACCGTACCTAGGATTTGTGTCTTCTTAGCACGGCCAACCAAGATCTTACCTAGGATTTGTGTCTTCTTAGCAAGGCCAACCAAGACCGTACCTAGGATTTGTGTCTTCTTAGTTCTTCTTCTTATGTTATGTGCAGGGCCAGGTTTTTTTTAGCACCATTGTGACTACCTGGCCTGGTAAAACTTTGGGTCCTGGAATCAGGCTATGATTGGGGCCAGAGTTTTTCCTGGTCAGGTCTCATTAACACAAATAAAGGATTTCCTTGTTTGAAGTTCAGGTGACCAAGGAAAAACATCAGCCACTGTTATGTAATATCTAGGTGACGATTTAATACTGTATCTTTAATAAGCTATCAGTCTGGTGCAGTAAACAAACATAGCGTCAATCTGTGGTGGAGTACAGCTTTGGACAGACTTGGAGAAGATCTTATAAGCTTGGCTAGATGCCCACTAAGGGAATTACCATATATTGTGTTGTTTATTAAAGAGCTAAAATAAAATATTTAGGTCACACCAGTAGAAATCCCTGCTACTCCGTTGACTTGATAAACACTCAGACACACGACTCCCAAGCGCTCATATTGTACTCTAACCAAGCAGAAAATGTCCCTCCTCTCTGAGGGAGAGAGGGATGGAGAGAATGAGACACGTTCATTTTCTCAGTCCGGCAGTCCGGCGTAGACCTTTTTTTATGAGATAAATGATCGTATTTAAGTGGACGAGAAATGGTCTCTTTTGAAAAGCAGCTGCTCAGTAGTGGTGGTCTTATTTGACCAAATGCACTCTGTTGCTCGCTCTCTCTCTCTCTCTCTCTCTCTCTCTCTCTCTCTCGCTCTCTCTCGCTCTCTCTCGCTCTCGCTCTCGCTCTCTCTCTGCCCAGAGCTTTGGTTGGGTCCAGACACCCAAATCACATTTGTATGCTCATATAAAGTGCCTGCAATCAGCAGGGCCATGCATCACAATTCCACAGAGTGAGTTGTCTTCTCTTCCTGAGCCTTTTATTACCTTGCTGACACAGCTGAGTGGGGGAATCAAACGCTGCCACTCCCCCCTGTGTTGTTGTTTCTACCTTAACCACTAGATGGCGGAGCAGCTGTGGTTTGAATGAGATCTGGGACTCCTATGGGGAGAAGCACCAGAAATGTGGGTTGGAGGCTTTAATCAAGACAGGTTGAAGGACTAGGGCATCTTCTTGACTCTGTGCTTTAGAGCCTGGATTTATTAAAGGTGTTTCTGAGGATGGGACCGTGGTCCCTTCCGTGGCAGAAAACTAGTTATGCTTCTAGTTCAATATTCTTAAACTACCCTCAAGTCTTAAACTGTCCTCACATCTACAAGGAGCACAGTGCATAGTTTAAGTTTGCCTCACCAAGTACTGAAGCAGAGCTTCTAGATTTAAGTAGAAATTACTTTCACTCTCCCTCCTCACCGGGTGGGTTTGAGCTGTAACAGGCCGCTGAGGCATTGAGCTGTAACAGGCCGCTGAGGCATTGAGCTGTAACAGGCCGCTGAGGCATTGAGCTGTAACAGGCCGCTGAGGCATTGAGCTGTAACAGGCCGCTGAGGCATTGAGCTGTAACAGGCCGCTGAGGCATTGAGCTGTAACAGGCCGCTGAGGCATTGAGCTGTAACAGGCCGCTGAGGCATTGAGCTGTAACAGGCCGCTGAGGCATTGAGCTGTAACAGGCCGCTGAGGCATTGAGCTGTAACAGGCCGCTGAGGCATTGAGCTGTAACAGGCCGCTGAGGCATTGAGCTGTAACAGGCCACTGAGGCATTGAGCTGTAACAGGCCATTGAGCTGTAACAGGCCGCTGAACCATTGAGCTGTAACAGGCCGCTGAGCCATTGAGCTGTAACAGGCCGCTGAGGCATTGAGCTGTAACAGGCCGCTGAGCCATTGAGCTGTAACAGGCCATTGAGCTGTAACAGGCCGCTGAGGCATTAAGCTGTAACAGGCCATTGAGCTGTAACAGGCCATTGAGCTGTAACAGCAATTGAGCTGTAACAGGCCATTGAGCTGTAACAGGCCGCTGAGGCATTGAGCTGTAACAGGCCATTGAGCCATTGAGCTGTAACAGGCCCTGAGGCATTGAGCTGTAACAGGCCATTGAGCTGTAACAGGCCATTGAGCCATTGAGCTGTAACAGGCCCCTGAGGCATTGAGCTGTAACAGGCCATTGAGCTGTAACAGGTCATTGAGCTGTAACAGGCCCCTGAGGCATTGAGCTGTAACAGGCCATTGAGCTGTAACAGGTCATTGAGCTGTAACAGGCCCCTGAGGCATTGAGCTGTAACAGGCCATTGAGCTGTAACAGGCCATTGAGGCTGTAACAGGCCCCTGAGGCATTGAGCTGTAACAGGCCATTGAGCTGTAACAGGCCGCTGAGCCATTGAGCTGTAACAGGCCGCTGAGCCATTGAGCTGTAACAGGTCATTGAGCTGTAACAGGCCGCTGCTCCATTGAGCTGTAACAGGCCGCTGATCCATTGAGCTGTAACAGGCCATTGAGCTGTAACAGGCCGCTGAGCCATTGAGCTGTAACAGGCCATTGAGCTGTAACAGGCCGCTGAGCCATTGAGCTGTAACAGGCCATTGAGCTGTAACAGGCCATTGAGCTGTAACAGGCCATTGAGCTGTAAGGTCATTGAGCTGTAACAGGCTGCTCATCCATTGAGCTGTAACAGGTCATTGAGCTGTAACAGGCCGCTGAGCCTCCAACTTCTCTTCTCGTATGCGCAGTCAGTCTGCAGCGTCGCCTGGACGATTTCTGCGACTCCCCGACCCGTCCTCCCCTACTTTGGATTGAGGGGCGTGTCATTGTTAGCATTGGGCTGCGCGATGGATTGGCCTCCAAACAGGTAGAGCTATGCGCTAGCTAGCCTCGCATATGTTTATCACTGTGAAGCTCAAACCTAACAAAGACAGATTGTGGACAGGCTGTTCCTTTGATGACACATGAGACTAGATAGGGGGCTCTTTTTATCCACAGCTCCACACTCAGTGACTGGCAACAGGTTTTAAGGAAGATAAAATCTTTGTTATTACTTTGGCACCAGTTCCACTGGAAACTAAACAGAAAAGTTCTCTCCGTGTTTCTTTAAGAACAGGGGAGAATGGAGGAAAGCTGCTTTGTGAGAAATGTTTTTGTGATTTAATCTTCTGAGCGTCAATATGGATGTGTGGGGGAATGAGATAAATGTGTAGTACCTACACCGACCTGGGAAAGGCAGCAATACGCAACAAATTGTCTTGGAATAAGTCTTGAGACTTAGAAACTTCAGAAGAGAGAAAGGTTGCTTGGGGATTTAGAGACACTCTCTTGTCTACCACTCACTCCCTCGAGACCTTCCCCTGAAGGGTACATCATAAAATATATACAGGATAGTATGTAAATTGCACTCTCTAATGTCCTGAACTTTGCAATGAGTCGTTGAAATTCAAATTCAAGGGGTACACAGAAAGGTCAAATCATATTGTGAATCATTATTGGTCCCCTTCCCTACTTCAACCATCTTTCTTTCTCACTCACTCTTTCTCTCTCTCTTTCTCTCTCTCTTTGTCTGTCTGTCTGTCTGTCTGTCTGTCTGTCTGTCTGTCTGTCTCCCCCCTCCCCTCTCCTGGACTCCCTGGCTGTGTCCCAAATGGCACCCTATTCACCTGCACTAGTCACCTGCACTATTCACCTGCACTATTCACCTGCACTACGGTAAATAGATGAAGATGTGCAGATTACAGGCTTAGGCCTGGCTCGTAGTCGACGTTCCAATTCATCCCAAAGGTGTTTGATAGGGTGAGGTCAGGGCTCTGTGCAGGCCAGTAAAGTTCTTCCACACTGATCTTGGCAAACCAATTACAGTGCCTTGCGAAAGTATTCGGCCCCCTTGAACTTTGCGACCTTTTGCCACATTTCAGGCTTCAAACATAAAGATATAAAACTGTATTTTTTTGTGAAGAATCAACAACAAGTGGGACACAATCATGAAGTGGAACGACATTTATTGGATATTTCAAACTTTTTTAACAAATCAAAAACTGAAAAATTGGGCGTGCAAAATTATTCAGCCACCTTAAGTTAATACTTTGTAGCGCCACCTTTTGTCGCTTGGGGTATGTCTCTATCAGTTTTGCACATCGAGAGACTGACATTTTTTCCCATTCCTCCTTGCAAAACAGCTCGAGCTCAGTGAGGTTGGATGGAGAGCATTTGTGAACAGCAGTTTTCAGTTCTTTCCACATATTCACGATTGGATTCAGGTCTGGACTTTGACTTGGCCTTTCTAACACCTGGATATGTTTATTTTTGAACCATTCCATTGTAGATTTTGCTTTATATTTTGGATCATTGTCTTGTTGGAAGACAAATCTCCGTCCCAGTCTCAGGTCTTTTGCAGACTCCATCAGGTTTTCTTCCAGAATGGTCCTGTATTTGGCTCCATCCATCTTCCCATCAATTTTAACCATCTTCCCTGTCCCCGCTGAAGAAAAGCAGGCCCAAACCATGATGCTGCCACCACCATGTTTGACAGTGGGGATGGTGTGTTCAGCTGTGTTGCTTTTACGCCAAACATAACGTTTTGCATTGTTGCCAAAAAGTTCAATTTTGGTTTCATCTGACTAGAGCACCTTCTTCCACATGTTTGGTGTGTCTCCCAGGTGGCTTGTGGCAAACTTTAAACAACACTTTTTATGGATATCTTTAAGAAATGGCTTTCTTCTTGCCACTCTTCCATAAAGGCCAGATTTGTGCAATATACGACTGATTGTTGTCCTCCCACCTCAGCTGTAGATCTCTGCAGTTCATCCAGAGTGATCATGGGCCTCTTGGCTGCATCTATGATCAGTCTTCTCCTTGTATGAGCTGAAAGTTTAGAGGGACGGCCAGGTCTTGGTAGATTTGCAGTGGTCTGATACTCCTTCCATTTCAATATTATCGCTTGCACAGTGCTCCTTGGGATGTTTAAAGCTTGGGAAATATTTTTGTATCCAAATCCGGCTTTAAACTTCTTCACAACAGTATCTCGGACCTGCCTGGTGTGTTCCTTGTTCTTCATGATGCTCTCTGCGCTTTTAACGGACCTCTGAGACTATCACAGTGCAGGTGCATTTATACGGAGACTTGATAACACACAGGTGGATTGTATTTATCATCATTAGTCATTTAGGTCAACATTGGATCATTCAGAGATCCTCACTGAACTTCTGGAGAGAGTTTGCTGCACTGAAAGTAAAGGGGCTGAATAATTTTGCACGCCCAATTCTTCAGTTTTTGATTTGTTAAAAAAGTTTGAAATTACCAATAAATGTCGTTCCACTTCATGATTGTGTCCCACTTGTTGTTGATTCTTCACAAAAAATACAGTTTTATATCTTTATGTTTGAAGCCTGAAATGTGGCAAAAGGTCGCAAAGTTCAAGGGGGCGAATACTTTCGCAAGGCACTGTATGTATGGATCTCGCTTTGTGCCTGGGGGCATTGTCATGCTGAAACTGGAAAGGGCCTTCCCCAAACTGTTGCCACAAATTTGAAAGCACATTATCATCTAGAATGTCATTGTATGGTGTAGCTTTAACATTTCCCTTCACTGGAACTAAGGGGCCTAGCCCGAAGCATGAAAAACAGCCCCAGATCATTATTCCTCCTCCACCAAACTTTATAGTTGCCACTATGCATTGGGGCAGGTAGCGTTCTCCTGGCATCCGCCAAACCCAGATTTGTCCGTTGGACTGCCAGATGAAGAAGCGTCCACTGCTCCAGAGTCCAATGGCGGCGAGCTTTACACCACTCCAGCCGACGCTTGTCATTGCGCATGGTGACCATTTCATGAAGCTCCCGACAAACAGTTATTGTGCTGACGTTGTTTCCAGAGGCAGTTTGGAACTTGGTAGTGAGTGTTGCAACTGAGGACAGATGATTTTACACTCTATGCACTTTAGCACTCTGCAGTCCCGTTCTGTGAACTTGTGTGGCCTACCACTTCGCGGCTGAGCCGTTGTTGCTCCTAGACGTTTCCACTTCACAATAACAGCACTTACAGTTGCCCGGGCCAGCTCTAGCAGGACAGAAATTTGACAAACTGACTTGTTGGAAATGACTTGTTGGAAAGCCAATAAGCTCTTCAGTATGGCCATTCTACTGGCAATGTTTGTCTATGGAGATTGCATGGCGGTGTGCTCGATTTTATACACCTGTCATCAACAGGTTTGGCTGAAATAGCGGAATACACTAATTTGAAGGGGTGTCCACATACTGTTGGTAATGTAGTGTACCTTCAGAGTTGAAAGGGTATCTTATGTTATGATAATGGGGTTTGATAAGAATCATCTCTTTTTCAAAAAATATATTTTTGAAAGATTTTTTATTGAACAGATAGTGGGGAAATATATAGAGAGAGGATCACAGTGGGTAAAGAGAGAGAGAGGTTGACAGTGGAGACAGAGAGAGAGCGGAGGACAGTGGGGAAAGAGAGAGAGAGGATGACAGTGGAGACAGAGAGAGAGAGGATGGCAGTGGGGAAAGAGAGAAAGAGGATGACAGTGGAGACAGAGAGAGAGGATGACAGTGGTGACAGAGAGAGAGAGGATGACAGTGGGGAAAGAGAGAGAGAGGATGACAGTGGGGAAAGAGAGAGAGAGGATGACAGTTGGAGAGGGGTTGTGTGAAAGGGCAGTAGGCTGGATTTAAACCTATACCTGCATTATCTCTTGACCAGCCAGGCCATATAAAGATAATATCTTCTTGATTACATCAACATTCTATCATCCCAAGGTTCACTCACTGATTACAATCAGTATCTCGATTGTGTAACAAATTAAATGGTCCATTGTTCATGTGACGGACTGTGAAACCCTTAGTGGAGGTGAACCTTCCATGGCCTTTCAGCATTCAGATCAGCTTTCAAATGAGGCAACACAACATTATCAGCTCTCTGTCTCTCTCTCTTTCTCTTCTGTCCCAGTCTCTTTCTCCTCTGTCTCTCTTTGTCTCTCTCTCCTCTGTCTCTCTCTCTCTGTCTGTCTCTCCTCTGTCTCTCTTTCTCTCTCTCCTCTCTCTCTCTCTCTCTCTCCTCTCTCTCTCTCTCTCTCTGTCTCTCTCTCCTCTGTCTTTCTCTCTCTCTGTCTGTCTCTGTCTCTCTCTCTCCTCTGTCTCTCTCTCATCTCTCTCTGTCTCTCTCACAGTTCAATTCAAAGGGCTTTATTGTCATGGTTGCCAAAGCATGTAAAACAGATAACCATAGATGTTTCAAAATAATAGAAACATTTCACATGTTATATTAAGCTATGTACAGTGTTGTAACAATGTGCAAATAGTTCAAGTAAAAAGGGGAAATAAATATGGGTTGTATTTACAATGGTGTTTGTTCTTCACTGGTTGCCCTCTTCTTGTGGCAACAGGTCACACATCTTGCTGCTGTGATGGCACACTTCAATATTTCACCCAATAGATATGGGAGTTTATCAAAATTAGATTTGTTTTCAAATTCATTGTGGGTCTGTGTAATCTGAGGGAAATATGTGTCTCTAATATGGTCATATATTTGGCAGGAGGTTAGGAAGTGCAGCTTGGTTTCCACCTCATTATGTGGGTAGTGTGCACATAGTCTGTATTCTCAAGAGCCAGGTCTGCCTATGGCGGCCTCTTTCAATAGCAAAGCTATGCTCACCAGCTGCGATACAGGTCTGCCTATGGCGGCCTCTTTCAATAGCAAAGCTATGCTCACCAGCTGCGATACAGGTCTGCCTATGGCGGCCTCTCTCAATAGCAAAGCTATGCTCACCAGCTGCGATACAGGTCTGCCTATGGCGGCCTCTCTCAATAGCCAAGCTATGCTCACCAGCTGCAATACAGGTCTGCCTATGGCGGCCTCTCTCAATAGCCAAGCTATGCTCACCAGCTGCGATACAGGTCTGCCTATGGCGGCCTCTCTCAATAGCCAAGCTATGCTCACCAGCTGCGATACAGGTCTGCCTATGGCGGCCTCTCTCAATAGCCAAGCTATGCTCACCAGCTGCGATACAAAAAGGTGTTTATCTTCTTGTGTAACAGCATCAATAAACAATTCAACGCTGGGGCCGTTTGTTGTGTTCTCTCATTTATATGAAGGAGGTCTGCTTTCATTTACATTGATGTTCCCAGATTTCCAGGCATGGACGCTCAAGTCTGGTTTTATTTCCCTCTCACTCTCACAGTCTCTCTCTCTATCTCTCACAGTCTCTCTCTCTATCTCTCACAGTCTCTCTCTCTATCTCTCACAGTCTCTCTCTCTATCTCTCACAGTCTCTCTCTCTCTCTCTCTGTCCTGTGTTTTGTGCTTGCATCATTATTGAGTGAAACTGATACTTTCTCCAAACACATAACCCAGTATCTCCCTCCGTTCCAGCTGCGATAGAAAAAGGGTGTTTATCTTCTTGTATAACAGCATCAATAAACAACTCAATGCTGGGGCCGTTTGTTGTGTTCTCTCATTTATAAAGGTCAGCTTTCCTTTGCATCGATGATCCCAGATTTCCAGGCCTGGAAGCTCATTTCTTGTGTCTTGCTGTTTAAATGCTGTTTCATATACTCTCATATTTAGTTTCTCTAAAACTCAGTTTGTATTTATTTGTGCTTAAACTGAATGGAAGGTAGATTTTCAGCTAGCAGTCATTCATGTATCTCAGATTAAACAGACACTGTTGTTTGTGTCTTCCAAATTGTCCTTGGCATGGAGTTAATGAGGTGATTTATTCTAGCATGGCATGATGATTCACCCACTCTAGCTCGTAACAACGTTCACATCTCAAGCTGTCTAGGCACAATAGTGTTAACCAGGCTTTCAGTAATTAATATTTCAATGTGCCAGATAGGTCTGCACTTCACTCATCACCACGGTAACACCAGATGAGTTTATCTAGTGCTCTGGTAGGCGATGAAGTCTCAGGAAAAGGCTGAGGAACATTTCCCATATGGTACAGCAGGGGACTTTTTCTCCTGACCGTTAGCTCTGTGAGAGATGCACCAATGATCACTGAGAGCAGAAGAGAGACGTGGGAGAAAGAGCGGCGTTTGCTGATTAACACAGTGAAGTGTGAATTAAACCAATGAAAAGGAGACAGTTGCTCAGTCTGCATGTAGCCTTCTATACTGTAATCAGTGGCACAAGCAGAGAAAGAGAAGCATCGTGCATGGTGGCTGAACATGAAAGCCCTCCATGCTGGAGCACTAACGCTGTGTCACGCTGCCACACATGGTCACCCACTCTGAGCATCATACTCTATAAGGCCTTTCTGTAATGGTCAGTTGTGCCCTCCTTGCAAGTCATATAGCCAGGAATGACTGATGGTTTGTTTAAGACCATGGTACTATGATTTTTTTTGTACTCAGAGGAGTTGTCTTGGTAAATGACACAAGTGTTTTTGTTTCAACAACAGGGCAGAACAGGGCAGCGCAGCTAGCCAATAAATGTACACAGAGAGCTAACATTAATAATATGCATGTACAGTCGTGGCCTAAAGTTTTGAGAATGACACAAATATGAATTTTCACCAAGTCTGCTGCCTCAGTTTGTAAGATGGCAATTTGCATATACTCCAGAATGTTATGAAGAGTGATCAGATGAATTGCAATTAATTGCAAAGTCCCTGTGTTGACGAGTGTTGTGAGTGTTGACGAGGACAAGGCTGGAGATCACTCTGTCATGCTGATTGAGTTCGAATAACAGACTGGAAGCTTCAAAAGGAGGGTGGTGCTTGGAGTCATTGTTCTTCCTCTGTCGACCATGGTTACCTGCAAGGAAACACATGCCGTCATCATTGCTTTGCACAAAAAGGGATTCACAGGCAAGGATATTGCTGCCAGTAAGATTGCACCTAAATCAACCATTTATCGGATGATCAAGAACTTCAAGGAGAGTGGTTCAATTGTTGAGAAGAAGGCTTCAGAGCGCGCAAGAAAGTCCAGCAAGCGCCAGGACCGTCTCCTAAAGTTGATTCAGCTGCGGGATCGGGGCACCACCAGTACAGAGCTTGCTCAGGAATGGCAGCAGGCAGGTGTGAGTGCATCTGTACGCACAGTGAGGTGAAGACTTTTGGAGAATGGCCTGGTGTAAAGAAGCAAAGAAGCCACTTCTCTCCAGGAAAAACATCAGGGACAGACTGATATTCTGCAAAAGGTACAGGGATTGGACTGCTGAGGACTGGGGTAAAGTCATTTTCTCTGATGAATCCCCTTTCCGATTGTTTGGGGCATCCGTAAAAAAGTTTGTCCAGAGAAGACAAGGTGAGCGCTACCATCAGTCCTGTGTCATGCCAACAGTAAAGCATCCTGAGACCATGCATGTGTGGGGTTGCTTCTCAGCCAAGGGAGTGGGCTCACTCAAACAAAAACCCACAAATTCTGACAAACTCCAAGCATTGATTATGCAAGAATGGGTTGCCATCAGTCAGGATGTGACCCAGAAGTTAATTGACAGCATGACAGGGAGGATTGCAGAGGTCTTGAAAAAGAAGGGTCAACACTGCAAATATTGACTCTTTGCATCAACTTCATGTAATTGTCAATAAAAGCCTTTGACACTTATGAAATGCTTGTAATTATACTTCAGTATTCCATAGTAACATCTGACAAAAATATCTAAACACTGAGGCAGCAGACTTTGTGTAAATTAATATTTGTGTCATTCTCAACACTTTTGGCCACGACTGTAAATCTCTCATGGCTCAAAGTGGAGGAAAGATTAACTTCATCACTAATTGTTTTTTTCAGAATTTTTGACAAGCTGTGTGCACCGAGGTGTCTGTTTAAACTACTAGCACACAGCTTGTCAAAAATTCTGAAAAAAACAATTAGTGATGAAGTTAATCTTTCCTCCACTTTGAGCCATGAGAGATTTACAGTCGTGGCCAAAAGTGTTGTCAAAACGTCTCAGACAACCATGCATACCCCACAAGACATGCCACCAGCTTCTGACATAGTTTGATTTTGTCGTGAAACATCACTGTAACTTGCCTGAGGTGTGGGCAGTGCAGTGGCCTGCCAGTGTTGCCACCATGACTGAATGAATGTGTTGTATTGTCCTTGAGAAGGCTAGCTGCACTTTGATGAAGGAGGAGGAGATGATGTTGTGCTTTGCTGGCTCGGCAGATCTGCAGATTGCTGACTAGTAGGCAGTAGGCAGGGTGCTGTTTTTTTTTCATCCTCTGCAGTTTGGGAAAGCACTATGATCACATCTCAAAATGGAAGTGAATCAGCTAAAAAAAAAAGGAAAGGAATTTAAGCCACCTCATCTCCCTCCGACCCTAGCCGCCCCAAAACACTGTACTCAGCTCTCTGTCTGAATGATGCAGTGATCGGACTCCAGTGCCTCTCCATACATCAAATCCAACCTGCCCTCTGGCGGTGTAGAGAATACTCTCTGGAGATAAAACACCCAGCTGGGACCTTACCCGGAGCAGGTGTAGTGTCCGTGTGTGTCCAGCTGGCTGTTCCTCTGGTCTGCCCGGCTGATGCTAACCCCCTGGGGGGGCTTGGAAGGAAGACCTGCGACCCCTTTCTCCTGCCAACTAGTCCCAGTTGCCTGGCAATGTGCTGTGATATTTCCTACCATAGCAGGAGAGCATCACCATCAAATGGCAGGGCTGGACCATTGATAGTCCTCTAGGATGTGGATCACTCATTTAACACTTTGATAACAGGTAGCCACTGGGGTTGGATGGGGGAGGCAATTTACTTTTGTCTCCTCAATCTGAGATATTAAACATGGTACACAGTGCCTTCTGAAAGTATTCATACCCCTTGACTTATTCCACATTTTGTTGTGTTACAAACACAGAAATATCTCATTTACATAAGTATTCACACCTCTTTGCTATGATGCTCCAAATTGAACTCCGGTGCATCCAATTTCCTTTGATCATCCTTGATGTCGCTGAAACTTGATTGGAGTCCACCTGTGGCCAATTCAGTTGTTTGGACATGATTTAGAAAGGAACACACCTGTCTATATAAGGTCCCACATTTGACAGTGCATGTCAGAGCAGAAACTATACCATTAAGTTCAAGGAACTGTCTGTAGATCTCCGAGACATTGTGATGAGGCATATATCTGGGAAGGGTATAAAACAATTTCTCGAGTGTGTTGAACGTTTCCAAGGACACAGTGGTCTCCATGATTGGGAAATTGAAAGAATATGGAACTACCCAGACTGCCTAGAGCTGGCGTTCCAACCAAACTGAGAAACTGGGCAAGAAGGACCTTGGTCAGGGAGGTGACCAAGAACTCAATAACCACTCTGACAGAACTACAGAGTTCCTTGGCTGAGATTGGAGAATATGCCAGAAAGACTCTATAGCACTTCACCAATCTGGGAGAGTGACCAGACGGAAGCCACTCCTGAAAAAAAGACACGTGACAGCACGGCTGGAGTTTTGCAAAAAGGCACGTGAAAGACTCTGGGAGCATAAGGCAACAGATTCTGTGGACTGATGAGACAAAAATGTAAGTCTTGGGTCTGAATGCATAGCGCTGTCTGGATAAAACCAGGCACAGCTTATCACCTGTCTAACACGATCCCTACCTTGAAGCGTGGTGGCAGCATCGTGCTATGGGGATGCTTTTCAGCGGCACGGACTGGGAGACTGGTAAGGATAGAGGGAACATTGAATGGAGCCCAAATACAGGAAAATCCTTGATGAGAACCTACTTCAGAGTGGAAACAATCTTAGACTGGCAAAGATTTACGTTCCAACAAGACAATGATCCCAAGCACACAGCCAAAGCAACGCTGGAATGGCTTCAGAACAAGAATGTGAAAGTCCTTGTGACCCAGCCAAAGCCCAGACTTGAATCCCATTGAAAATCTGTGGAAAGACTTGAAGATTGCTGTTCACCGCCACTCCCCATCTAACTTAACAGAGCTTGAGAAAATCTGTGAGGAAGAAAATCCCAAGATCCAGACGACTCAAAGCTGTAGTCGCCACCAAAGATAGCTCTACAAAGTATTGACTCAGGGTTGTGAATACTTATGTAAATTAAATATTTCTGTATTTCATTTTCAATACATTTGCAAAGATTTCTAAACACATGTTTTCACTTTGTCATTATGGGGTATTGTGTGTAGATGGGTGAGAATTTTTTTTATTTAATCCATTTTAGATTCAGTCTGTAACACAACAAAAGGTGGAATAAGTCAAGGGGTATGAATACATTCTAAAGGCACTGCATCATGCTTTTGAAATCTGGAAGTATTATTGGTGACATATTGTCTTGGGATTAACCCATTTTTGTCTCCAATAATAGCAAAATTCTCATAATATCCCACAGTAAAGGAATGCTTGACACATCAGTGACACGCTGTTATTGCTTCTAAGTATGGTGGCAGGCATTAGAAAGATATGGAATTGGCTGAGATGAAATGGATCTAGCAGTCAGCTGTGTGTGTCTGTGTGATATTGTGTGTACTGAGGCGTGAGAGGCGAGGCGTGATTGTTTTAGGCTGCTATAGCTGCTCCTCTATTAGGCTCTGTGTTGTCTGATATTAGCTCCATCTCAAACATCTCACGAGGGGACAGACAGCGTCAACATCCACAAACTCACTGATTGCATCACATGATGCCATACTAGGTTATTGGTAAGGGCAGCCAGGAACTTGGCCAACTGTAGCAAAACACTTTGCAACAAACGTTTCTGCAGCTAAAACAAGTGTTTCTTATTGGACAAGTTTACATTAGTCCCTCCCCGTTTTGCTTCCATTTGGTTCCCTGTGAATACACCCCATGTGCTGGGTGGCTTGTTCGTAGGTGACTTTTAAATAGTCCATGTGTGAGACATAGTCATGTGACCATTTCCCCCATGAAACCAGTGTTTGTGTAAATCTAAAAAATATTTTCCCATCGGAATAATTTGTCTGTTGTCTTTTTTTGGGGGGGGGATTTATTTTTTAGAAGGGTTTATTCTACACTGCGGGAGGACTATAGTTAAGCTGCTTCGTGTCTGTTTATTGTGGTTTAACTACCCAGCTAATTGTCCCAGTGACTGTTGTTGAATGTTAATGTGAGAGGTTTTACCAACTGAGCAACTCATTGCTAATGAGTATCCTGCACGGGGAAAAGTTTTATAGGGGTGCATCCCTTCATTATTCCAGCACATACAGATGACGTCTATTTTCCCCTGCCCCTGTTCCTGCCCATTTGATACATTCTAAATCTAAACACATTTGACATATTAGTAAAGATTCATTGAGAATAGTCTGTTGGGTGAAAATAAGATCACTTGATGAGAGAACAGCTGTGCAGCCTGAGGCCAGGAACAGAGATCAAGCTTTTTTTTGTGACTTTCTCAAATCATCAAGAGCCTTTAGTTGCACCATGCAGCCTATTATGTTCTGATTTCTAACACATTCTTAGGTTTGTATCATTCACATCTAAGTTGCCTAATAATTCTAAATCTAGCATATTTATGTTTACTTTTATGCTCAAAATAGCAACTTCATATGCACATTCGCTCCGGAATGGGAAAAATATCCTTTGTATTTTATTCAGATAGGATAAATTATATTCTTCTTACTATAAAATCATATAATATAAAAAGACTGGCATGGGACTTATAAGCATATCTTGTCTGCTAAATGAACACGCCTACATGGAGTATTGAGCATAGTCAGATAACATACAGTAGGCCAACTCATTCTGTTCTTCTTTGTATCATAATGTTTCTTTAGACCTGACTAAAATAAATATTGGATTTATTGTGATGGTCTACATTCAATTGATTGATCTCATTATTTATGAGACTTTTTAAATGTACAGTAGACGTTGCCAAGGCGCGCGTCAGTGGCTTGTATGCATCTTGTATGCTTGGATGCCGAAAGATTCTAAACGTGTTTGTTAATTAACGGTCAATTACCGTGAGACCAGCAGTCTTTTGCATGACAGTAACTGTCTGACAAAATGTAATAACCGCCACAGTCCTAGTCACATGTTCGTGGCTTGCTATATAAAGCAGGCAGACGGGCATCGAGGCATTCAGTTAATGTTCAATTGAATGTTAGAATGGGCAAAACGAGTGACCTAAGCCTCTTTGCTTGTGGTTTGATCATCGGTGCAAGGCGAGCTGCATCCAGTATCTTAGAAACGGCTGGCCTTCTGGGCTTTTCACGCACAACAATGTCTGTGGATTACTGAGAATCACGCAAGCTAACAGACTGGCCACAAACAGACAAATAGCGGTGCAGTACAACTGGGGTGTGCAGAACGGCATCTCGAAACGCACAACTAGTTGATCTTTGTCACGGATGGGCTATTGCAGCAGAAGACCACACCTGGTTCCATCAGTTAAAAACAAGAAAAAGTGACTCCAGCACGCAATCACCAACACTGGACAAATGAGTAGTGGAAAAACATTGCCTCGTCCAACGAATCCCAGTTCCTATTGTGTCATGCTGATGGCAGAGTCAGCATTTGGTGTAAACAGCATGAGTCCATGGCCCCATCCTGCCTGGTGTCAACGGTACAGTAGTGGTGTACTGGATTGGGGATGCACATTTGGTCCTTTGAAACCAATTGAGCAATGAACACCATAGCGTATCTGAACTTTGTTGCTGATAAAACCCAATAGAATATCTTTTGGATGAAATGGGGCTCCCGAGTGGCGCAGCAGTCTAAGGCACTGCATCTCAGTGCTAAAGGTGTCACTACAGACCCTGGTCGGGTCAAATCATGCGAAACATGAAGCCGCACTAATGTGTAGGAGGAAACACCGTCCAACTGGCAACCGTGTCAGCGTGCATGTGCCCGGCGCACCACAGGAGTCGCTAGAGCGTGATAGGACAAGGACATCCCGGCCGGCCAAACATTCCCCTAACCCGGACGACGCTGGGCCAATTGTGCACTGCCTCATGGCTTTCCCGGGATCGAACCCGGATCTGTAGTGACGCCTTTAGCACTGCAATGCAGTGCCTTAGACCGCTATGCCAGTCAGGAGGCTCAGAGGGCTCTATGTTAGTATTACCTTCCTTTTTTTTAACATTTAACCAAACTCATGGGGTGGGGTCACTGAATGATATCATTCACTCGACTCGCTGTTTGCGATTGTGAATTCTCTCACCCAGAGGCACTCGGAGAAAGAGTTTGGCAGCCTGGTGGGTCTGGCAGCCGGGTGGGTCTGGCAGCCTGAACCCTGGCTTCCTCTAATTTACAGGCTGGCAGTAAACTCTGAGAGGGGAAAGAGAGACGGCTGCAATACATAAATTGATCCGTAACCCTTCGCTCCTGTTAGCTTTCCCACAGTCAGTGTCGCTATGCACTGTTTGCCCCTGCAGAAAGCCCTGGTGTGCGTGGCTAGCTGTCGGTAATTTACAGCTGCCTGGTAGAGGGAACTCGAGGTTATCACACGCGGAGCTATGTTTAAAACAATTGGCATCATAGAGCTTCTGGTGAGCGGCAGCAGACTCCTTTCCGAATGCAATGATGACTCTTTAGTCTCTGACGGTGTTGAAAACTATGGCTGGAGATATGTTCCTTGATCTGTGTCAGGCCACGAGGTATGTAGCCTCGGAGCTCTGTGCACCACTGGGCTTGATGGGGCGAGCCTCTCAATGCCAGCCATAGAGAGTTATGACAATGCTAGCTGCTATGTTGAGGTTGGCCAAAAAGTATTACTAGATTGCTTTGTGCCTGAAATTGTGCCACAAGAGGCAGGTCATGTTTTGATGGGCCTACTAAAGGTCAATATAATACATTTCTTTGGACTTTTTATAATTTTTTGGGGGTCAGGCACAAGGAATTTAATAGTGTTCGACGTTGTCGTCGATGTAATAGTTTCAGGTTCATTACTGAACCATCGGTGTCTGTGGGTCAGAAAAAGATAAAAACACACAGCCTGTTCTCTCTGGCTGCAAGACGGTTTGAAGATAAGCGCCTGTCT
This sequence comes from Oncorhynchus mykiss, assembly GCF_057628025.1. Taxonomy (NCBI): domain Eukaryota; kingdom Metazoa; phylum Chordata; class Actinopteri; order Salmoniformes; family Salmonidae; genus Oncorhynchus; species Oncorhynchus mykiss. The sequence goes on along the minus strand of NC_143039.1, from coordinate 67,716,504 downwards.
ACCTGCCTGTCTGCCAGTAGCCTACCCCTTCACATACAACCCCATCCTAATTTGAATGACATCTTCTGGGATGACAGTTAGCTGTTCCACTGTTCTCTTTGGTGAGGTCTATTCATTATGCTACTGACTGATTAAAGGAGCACTGAGATGAAGTTTCTCCTCAGATGTGAGTCCTTGAATGTCAACTGGAAGGCTACAAATCAGGCTTAAGCAAGACCAACAGGATGGATAGGAGAAGAGTTTCAGCCAGACATCAACATTTCTCTGCTGTAAATGACTGCTATTTGGACTGTTATATATCAAAGTTCTCCTTGATTATGGATGATCAGTAGAAATTTGTGGCCAATTACGTTCAGTGGCATATTTCATCCTTTTCTGGCCTCTGGCTGTTTGGGTGTTAAACAAACCCACGCTTATAGGCTACACATCAAGTCCTGTGGTCAAAAATAACTCCACAGAAATGGTTGTGAGCATACGTACATCTTTAGGTGCTGGGCTAATAATTGATGTCTGGCAATCACATAATTTCTTCATTGTGACCTCACAGGAAGAAAAAACAGGAAGTGTATCTAACACATCTCTTTCTCTCCCACTCTCTTTTTCTCTCCCACTTAATCTCTCCCTCCCTCCCACTCTCTTTTTCCATTTTTGTCTCCATCTTTTCTGTCTCATCCGCAGCACATCACTCCAGACAGCTACTTCCCCTGCCTTAGCGACCTGTGCAAGGAATTATGGGAGGTGATGCTCAGCTATCACCGGACCATGCAGTGGCACGAGGAGCGTGACAAGGAGGACTCCGCAACCGCCACAGGTACACCTGTCCCACCAATATCTAGCCCATCCCCTTAATTCAGCACTAACTAGGCCTTTGGCTGACCAATAGCCCCTCCCCTTTAATTCAGCGTTGCACGGTCCCCTCCCCTTTAATTCAGGTAAGCAACCACTAAAGCCCTTATTCACTCTCCACCCTCTAACCTCTCGTACTTCTATAGCCCTGATTCCCTTATTCTTAACACACCTAAAGCCCTGATTCCCTTAGGCTTAATACACCTAAAGCCCTGATTCCCTTAGGCTTATTACACCTAAAGCCCTGATTCCCTTAGGCGTATTACATCTAAAGCCCTGATTCCCTTAGGCTTATTACACCTAAAGCCCTGATTCCCTTAGGCTTATTACACCTAAAGCCCTGATTCCCTTAGGCTTATTACACCTAAAGCCCTGATTCCCTTAGGCTTATTACACCCAAAGCCCTGATTCCCTTAGGCTTATTACACCTAAAGCCCTGATTCCCTTAGGCTTAATACACCTAAAGCCCTGATTCCCTTAGGCTTATTACACCTAAAGCCCTGATTCCCTTAGGCTTAATACACCTAAAGCCCTGATTCCCTTAGGCTTATTACACCTAAAGCCCTGATTCCCTTAGGCTTATTACACCCAAAGCCCTGATTCCCTTAGGCTTATTACACCTAAAGCCCTGATTCCCTTAGGCTTAATACACCTAAACGCCTGGAACATTCCATATAATAAAGATCCCTTCTTTAGCCGCCCTCACCTTCACGTTGTACAGTTCGTCTTGCATTTCTGCTGCCGTAGTTTCCCCTCGTCCTCTAGAAGTTCTTAGAAGCTAGACACTTTTTATTAGCCACCCCTGAATCAATTTAAGCTGATTGTGTACAGAAATATATAAAAAAGAAAGGGGAGTTGACTTTCATTAGGGAAAAGGGGATACCTACAGTAGTTAGTTGCGCAACTGAATGAGTTCAACCTAAATGTGCCTTCCGCATTTAAGCCAACCCCTCTGAATCAGAGGTGCGTGGGGCTTCCTTAATTGACGTCCAGGGGAGCAGTTTAGGGGCTGGTGGGGGTTAACTGCCTGGCTCAAGGGCAGAACGGCAGATTTTTCCACCTTGTCAGCTCGGGGTTTCAAATCAGCGATTTTTGGGGGGTTAATCACATTTAACCGCTAAACTACCTGCCACCCCCATTACTGTCCCACAGATGTAAACCTGGAGATTGATTTGATTTCTAAGTATTGTATTTGACCTTTATAGAGAGCAGAGCTACTGTTTCAGGTTTATTGTTGAGTAAAGTTCTCTTTTTCTGTAAGGCTCGACGCTGGTAGACGAGAAGCAAGTACAGGGAGTGAACATTTAATTAGTAACAGACATAGGACAGGACAGTGTCTGGACATGAACACATAACCAGATTAATGCTGACACCGGGAACAAAGTGAGGAGCAAACCGAAATAGGGAAGTCAATCATCAAAGGAGTCCAGGTGAGTCCCATATTGTGCAGCTGCTCGTAATGATGGTGACAGGTGTGCGTAATAATGGCAGCCTGAGCGCCAGAGGGAGAGCGGGAGCACGCGTGACAATTTCTTCCTGTTAGTTTGCCTTTTCAAATACTTTGTCAATCAGCAGTAGCTCAAATGCAGAGCTTGTCCTTTCTCTGTGGAAAAGGCGTTTCATTTCCTCCTTCTGTATGTTGGATTAATTAAGGAAATGGGCGATGACGAGTAGGACCATGATGCCTTATCCCCTGATCACAGAGATTGATGGATTTGTAAGTATTGCATTTGCCCTTTGTAGAGAGCAGAGCCTTCTCGTCTGCCCACCTCATATAACGAAAATGGTTGTGAATGCGCAGCGCTGCATTTGCACAGCCCACACAGCACACATTGGTGTGATGGTATGGGTAATTGAGGTTGAATTTGTCGCCGCACTTACCAGTGTGTTGATAGTCAAGTGGAATTTGTTTTCTAGTGTTGCTTCAGTGGCTCTCCCTCTTTCAGGCTGTCCATGTAGAAGGTCATTGAACCAACCGAGCCTGAAAGTGATAGGTGCTTGTGCTTTGTTGACGCCAACACACTGCTGACTTTGAAAAGTCACCGAGCCCTCCAAAGACCTCTTGAATCTAATGTTTCTAATGATTAATCTAATGATTAGATGATTAGATCCACACGATGGAGATAAATGGAGATAAACTGTGATATTTAAACCTATAAATATACAGTACATTTCCATTCCATTATCATGTTAATTTCAATTTAAGCGCTGTTTTGATTGATATTAGTAAGAGAAAAATATGTATGTATTTATCCTAATTACAGACAACATCATGTCCCTCAGTGCTCACCCCCTGTTAGGAGTTAATTATGTATTATTCATGTATTTATTAAGGATGATTCCGTACAGCCACAGGGAGGACCACGCATTGTTTACATGATATTTAGATTAGATCAAATGAATGACGTTTGGAGTGTTCTACTTTTCTGAGAAACCCAACCCCCCCATCACAATCAAACAGGGTTATCAAGTGCAATACTGCTATGGTCACCAAAACAGGCCATAGTGAATCGCTCAGAGAGATTTACATGTTATTACAAGGTAGCTAAGCTAATGGCCTATCTGCTGAAAAGGCAGAATGTGTATTTATATATACACCTACTCAAATATTTTATATTTGGGATTCATCAAAGTAGCCACCCTTTGCCTTGATGACAGCTTTACACACTCGTGGCATTCTCTCAACCAGCTTCATGAGGTAGTCACCTGGAATGCATTTCAATTAACATGTGTGCCTTGTTAAAAGTTAATTTGTGGAATTTCTTTCCTTCTCAATGTGTTTGAGCCAATCAGTTGTGTTGTGACAAGGTAGGGGTGGTATACAAAAGATGCAGAAGATAGCCAGATCTGGTAAAAGACCAAGTCCATATTATGGCAAGAACAGCTCAAATAAGCAGAGAGAAATGACAGTCCATCATTACTTTAAAGACATGAAGGTCAGTCAATCCGGAAAATTTCAGTCACACTTGGAGAGTGATTTAGTGCTGCATCAGATGACCTGGCCTCCACAATCAGTCGACCTCAACCCAATTGAGATAGTTTGGGATGAGTTGGACCGCACAGTGAAGGGAAATCAGCCAACAAGTGTTCAGCATATGTGGGAACTCCTTCAAGACTGTTGGAAAAGGATTCCAGGTGAAGCTGGTTGAGAGAATGCCAAGAGTGTGCAAAGATGTCATCAAGGTAAAGGGTGACTACTCTGAAGAATCTAAAACATATTTGGATTTGTTTAACACTATTTTCGTTATTACATTATTCTATGTGTTATTTCATAGTTCTGATGTCTTCACTATTATTCTACAATGTAGAAAATAGAACAAATAAAGAAAAACCCTTGAATGAGTAGGTGTCCAAACTTTTGACTGGTAGTGTGTATAACTATGAGCCAGAGAGATGCAGGTATCTAGATAATTTGAGACCACAAAGGCAGTCCAAGATGAGTGTATGTTGGGATAAGCAAGAAACTTCCAGCTTGTCATCACTACTATCACCTTACTAAGGTATCCAAGTCTGGGACAAACAACCATTGGCTCTGTTTCAATGGCGATAAAGTTTCAGTTGTATCATTTAGCAAAGTTTTCTGTTCCTTCTTATTAGTTTGCATTTTCAAATACTTTTTCAATCAATAGTAGTTTTGGCTCAGATGCGGAACTTGTCCTTTCTCTGTGGAAAAGGGGTTTCATTTCCCCCTTCAGTTCATTGGATTGATTAAGAAAATGGGCGATGACGAATAGGACTATGGTAATGCCTTTATCCCCTGATCACTGGTGCCGTTGAGACTTCGGCTGAGATCCAAATGGCGTCCTATTCCCTGTGTAGTGTACTAAATAGGGAATAGGTTTCCGCTTGGAACGCAACCTTCAAGTCTCCAGCTTCCAAACCTTAGTTAAGCATATCTCCTTGTTCTGTGAGTGAAGGAACATTCAGTGCTAATCAGAGGAGGCGGGGCCATCCATCAAGAGGTGCTGTCATATCAGTGGGTGTGATTGGCTGTCCTCTACTACCCTCTAAGTGAAGGTGTCCTCACTCTGTATACGCTTTCAACCTTCCTCTACGTAAAAGGTGTGTGTGTGTGTGTGTTTGGTACGTGTGTGTGCATTCGGTTTGTGTGTTCTTATAAGTGGGTATACATCTCTGTGTATACCAAAGCCTTAAGAAGAGTGATTCACATGCTGGCCTTAATTTGTCAGACTGTGCGGTGTGTCCTTGTCCCCAACACGTTCTACCGGGCGCCCTGCATGACCGCCAGGCTCCTCTCTGTCATTGGAGAAAATAATTTAAAGGTCCCTTGATGGCTGCAACGCTGCGTATGCATCCCAAGTGGCACCCTATTCCAGATAAAGTGCCCTGCTTTTAACCAGAGCCCCTATTCAGGGAATAGGGTGTTATTCGGTACGCAGCCTACATCACCTCCACGGAGCGTCACCACAGCTGCTATAATGAACCTGTCACCATGATGTATCAGTAATTATTGTCACCACTCAATAAAGGGAAGTTGTTTCTGAATTGAATATGGGCGAAGGGTTCCCTCCCATCTTGCCAAATTGAATTTGCAGCCTTAGCTCACCCAGTGTCATATTCGATCAGCATGGACAGGTCCTCGGTGGTGAGAGGATAAATGGCTGATGTTAGTGGATTGGTTACAAGCTCACAGCACTGACTGGAACCCTTCATATTGACCTTTCGCTTAGAACCTCCACGCTAAACATACACTCAATCCAGGACAGAGGGGGCCTTGACACGAGTACAGCTTCGCCTCATTCCAAGATGAAACCAACATGAAATCAAGATCGATGAACTAGTAACGTTTGCTGTTGGTGAACAAGTTGGGTTTTTTCACGGTCATTTGTGATTGGCTTATGATGTGGCGACAAGTAGCCTAGTGGTTAGAGCGTTGGACTATTAACCGAAAGTTTGCAAGATTGAATCCGAGCTGACAAGGTAAAAATCTGTTGTTCTGCCCCGGACCAAGGCAGTTAACCCACTGTTCCTAGGCCGTCATTGAAAATAAGAATTTGTTCTTTAACTGACTTGCTTAGTTAAATAAAGGTAAAATGAAAAATAAAATAAAAAAATGTCTTAGGAGCATAGGATTTCTCACAACATGTCCTGTTTTTTTGTGTTATTTCTTGGTGTGACTATGATATATTAAGGCCTAATTTGGACAACTGCCTTCCTTGATTCAGACCAAAAGTGACTCCATAGTCGTCATTGATACGTAGCTACACCAGTTCCTTCTGATCCTGATCATTTAGGCATTTTCATGCACATGATTGCTTGGCTAATTATGTGTGTCTGAGACATTAAATAATAGAGCAATCCCTGGGCGAAAATGGACAATTACGCCTCCCATTGCCTTCCATTGCCTCTGCTACTAACCTCTGTATTTGTTAAGGCGGCTTCTCTCCTTCATTTGCCGGGCCTATCAGCAGGTAAATTGCTTTCCCTGGCCTGTGACCAGCTTTGTTGTGTGTTTTCACACTCCAACGTCATCTTCGTCGCTTCCAACGTGATGATGAAGTAAATGTGGTTGCCAGGTCAAAAGATGAATTATAAACTGGGTGGTTCGAGCCCTGAAAGCTGACTGACTGACAGCCATGGTATATCAGACCGTATTCCACGGGTATGACAAAAAAATGGCATTTTACTGCTCTAATTACGTTGGTAACCAGTTTATAATAGCAATAAGGAATCTCTGGAGTTTGTTGTATATGGCCACCATACAACGGCTACGGGCTGTGTCCAGGCACTCCGCGTTGCGTCGTGCTTAAGAACAGCCCTTAGCCGTGGTATATTGGCCGTATACCACCCCCCCCCCGTGCCTTATTGCTTAAATATCAAGTAATTAATTTGTTTTAAATGGGTGTTTAAATTAAGTTTTGGCTGTCTAGGATTTGACTGGAGACTGTCCAGGTTTCTCAAGGCTCCTTGTCACAGTTTTATCTTGTTGAAGTACTTGGCGAAATTACATCTTGGAACTTTATGCTGTAGTCTGTGAGACGTTGGCTGGTTGTTTTCTGGCATCCTTCCTTTCCGTTGTCGGGGGAGAATATCTGTTTACAATTTTGAAATGTGTAACAGTAACACAATGAAAGCCCCTGGATGCTGTTTCATCACACCTCACTCACTTCCCAGATTTTTCCTTGTCCAAGTTTAACTGCTTTGACCCTGCTGTGATATTTTTCTGGAGAACATTGCAATGACTTCTATCACTATATTAATTCATATTATGCTGGTGTCAAACTGAGGCCCAACCTGGATAGAAAGTAACCTAGAACTACTTTATCTAACCATTTAAGTCTTTGCACGGTTACATCACCCTCCTCATCGGGCTCCTCTCCTCTTTCCTCCCTCCCCTGTTCCCATTAGTAGCATTAACCTTTTCTCTACATCTCCTAGACAGTCAGAAGAGCTAATCTCCCTTCTTGCTCACTTGTTAAAGACAAGCTCTGGAACTTTGTATTTTTTAAATCTTCCGCTTTGGGCTGGATGTGTCAATGTGTAGTTTATGCACGCATATTCTGAGCAGAATTATTATCTTACCTCAATTAGCCATGAAATCTCTAGTTTGAAATGGTGGATGGATAGGGCTGCCGTGCTTCTAGCTCTTAGGAAACTTTGCACTATTTTGATTTTTATGTGTTATTTCTTAAATTATTAGTCCAGGAATTTATTTGTGTTATGACATACAGCCAAGTAGAACTTTTGGATATCAGAGCGGTGGTAACTCACCAGCATTACCAGCATTACGACCAGGAATAATAGTCTGATCCTTTGTTTGTACCCCCCAGGGCAATTGAACTGATTCCAGAGGCTGATCCTAAACACTGATTGTGGAAAAAAGGTACTCTGAGTGGACTTCTAGTCCGACTCAGGAGGTGCGCACACCACCCACCGCTTCCGAGTATATTACTCGCTAATGTTCAGTTACTGAATAATAAAGTTGATGAGCTCAGAGGGAGTATTTCCTTCCAAGGAGACATTAGGGATTGTAACAGTCTATTTCACGGAAACATGGCTCTCTAGGGATATACTGTCTGAGTCTGTACAGCCAGATGGGTCCTCAGTTCATCTCGCAGACAGGAACAAATATCTCTCTGGGCAGAAGAAGGGCAGGAGTGTCACGCTCGTCGGCAGAAGTGGACCAAGGTGCAGCATGGTACGTGTTCATGATTCTTTATTTAATCCAAACACCAAGAAAAACAACCGTCACATTCTGAAGGCTACACAGAGCTAACAAAAAACAACATCCCACAACCTAAGGTGGCAAAACAGGCTGCCTAAGTATGATTCCTTATCAGAGACAACGATAGACAGCTGTCCCTGATTGAGAACCATACCCAGCCAACACATAGAAACACAAAACATAGAAATAAAGAACATAGAATGCCCACCCAACTCACATCCTGACCAAACCAAATAGAGACATAAAAAAGGAACTAAGGTCAGGACGTGACACAAGTACAGTAAAATGCTTAACTTGCAAGCTCTAACCCCAACAGTGCATAAATCAATATCTAAATAAGAACTCATAGTAAATTATATATAATAAAGAAGATACAATAAATAAAAGAGGAAGCTATATACAGGGTCCGTGCTAATACCACATTTACAATGTGCAGGGATACTGGAGTAGTTTGAGGTAGATATGGAAATGTAGGAGGGGGATTAGGAGAAATTGACTGGTAGCAGGATAAATAATAATAATTAACAGTGACGGGTGGGTGCATGGTGGAGTGTGTGTGATAGGTGGATATACATGTAAACAGGGCTGGAAAGTGACTGGTAGCACGAGTATATAAATACTGATGGTTATATACTTGTGGTAATATACACAGTGTACTAAACATTGGGGACCCCTTTTGCTCTCAGAACAGGGGTGTACTACTAAGCTAACATATGGAGGGATAAAACATTTTTGGGGGAAATATTGAATTTGGCCAACTACTATAGCCCATAGAAACGCATTGAATAACACATTCATTTATTTGATATTTTTTACGTTTAACTCCGCAAGTCGGTTAAGAACAAATTCTTATTTACAATGACGGCCTACACCGGCCAGACCCGGACGGCGCGGGGCCAATTGTGCGCTGCCCTATGGGACTCACAATCACGGCCGGATGTGATACAGCCTGTATTCGAACCAGGGACTGTAATGACGCCTCTTGCACTTAGATGCAGTGCCTTAGACCGCTGTGTCACTCATAAGGAATAAAGTGTTGAAGTGTCTGTCCTATATCTAGGAGATAAAATAAATTTCAGGAAATATTCTTGTTTTTTTTAGAACACATTTAACCCCTTATTTTTTTGTTGGCGCAGAACTACCTCCATACTTTATTTATTTGTATGGGTTACATTCAGAGGAGTCCTGTGGCACAGGTGCGTCAATAGACTCTTTAAGAATTTTAACCTGTCTCCCCTTCATCTACACTGATTGAAGTGGATTTAAGACATCATAAGGGATCATGGCTTTCATCTGGATTCACCTGGCTGGTCTATATCATGGAAAGAGCAGATCTTCCTAATGTTTTGTATACTCAGTGTATACTTTACATGTGAACAGGAGTAATAGTGGCCAGTACCAGGAGAGAATAGATAGATACTAATGGTAATTGCAATCAATAATCAATGAACAGCAGCGTAATGGTAATAATACATTTAATCAATAATCATTTTAGCAAGTGTGTGGGGGGGGAGCAGTAGTTGTTCGGCATTTAACAGTCTTATGGCCAGTGTATAGAAGCCGTTTAGAAGTCTGTTGTTCTGAGCCTTGATGCGCCGGTTCCACCTGCCGTACGGGAGCATGGAGAACAGTCCATGTCTCGGGTGGCTGGAGTCTTTTGCAATTTTTCGGGGCGTTCAGTCCGTTTTCCTCTGTTCGAAGCATAATTAGCACAGCTCAGATGTTCTATTCTGGGATGGCCTGAGAGATGTCTTTACCGACTGGCACGTATCACCTTTTCTGTAGGAATGAAGCCCTCTTATGCCCTGTTTCTTAATCCCTGGATTATATTGCATACGTATCACATACCTGAATATTTCCCACTTTCTATAGCTAGGGATTTCAATAAGTAGGGATGTCACTCCAAAAGACGAAGCCTGTCCAACCTATGTCTTCATCTAGATTACCCTTTAGTTTTTATTCTCTTTTTGATCCATGTCAGTGGTCTCAAATGAGGGTAGTGGTGGAGTGTTCAAACCTTATGCTGCTGGTACAAAATACGTAGTTTAGCCTTTTGAGGTACCTTGTCTCAGGCTGAAGTTAACTTCTTGCCAGCAAGGTATTTTTCTTCTCCATTTATCATTGCTTGCTGTGTTTGGGTGCATTTTCCCACTGCTGCGGTTCTGTGATGAAATTGCCCTTTAGAACTGCAGGGGTTGGAAGTGACCTCACTCAGACACCTCCCACAAAGTTCAAGGTCATCTCAAGCTCAACCACTTTCTGTCAGTGGAATTCAATGTTGATCCTCCAAATACTCCATGTTTTATACTTCCTCTTGAGATGCATGTACTGTAGCCAATCAGGCACAGACCACCTTCGTCCTTCACTGCTTAATGTACACACTCATCAATACCATATCAAACACGCACACCGATGCGGCAGGGAGCCCGGCGGGTAGGAGCATTAGACCAGTAACCGAAAGGTTCCTGGATCGAATTCCCAAGCTGACAAGGTAAAAATCTGTCCATGAGCAAGGCAGTTAACCCACTGTTCCCCGGGCGCCGATGACGTGGATGTCGATTAAGGCAGCCTCCCGCACCTCTCTGATTCAGAGTGGTTGGGTTAAATGCGGAATACACATTTCAGTTGAATACATTCAGTTGTACAACTGACTAGGTATATCCCTTTCCCAATAATACACACCATATCACACACACACATCAATACACACCATATCAGACACACACACATCAATACACACACATATCAATACACATCATGTCAGACACACACACATCAATACACAACATATCAGACACACACATACACACGCATCAATACACACCATATCAGACACACACACATCAATACACAACATATCAGACACACACACATCAATACACACCATATCAGACACACACACACGGGTGCCATTTGAGACAAAGCTTAGATGAAATCACTTTCCTTAGCAGACACAGGGTTGACTAATGACAGGGACTGTTTGGATGTAAACGGGAGGCCTACCCTCAACGCGTTATGTAAAATAATCAAAACATGTTCCATGCTCCGTCTGTGTGAGGGATAGTTAGGAGATGCAGAGCGACAGTCCTGAGCCTGATCTCCTCTCCGTCACAAACACATTGTGAATCTCAGCTCCGCTGTCATCCAGTTTCCTCACTGTGTGGCTTCTTGTGGTGTCTCAGAACAGTTAATTAATCTAGAGTTTCCTCACTGTGTGGCTTCTTGTGGTGTCTCAGAACAGTTAATTAATCTAGAGTTTCCTCACTGTGTGGCTTCTTGTGGTGTCTCAGAACAGTTGATTAATCTAGTTTCCTCACTGTGTGGCTTCTTGTGGTGTGTCAGAACAGTTAATTCATCTAGTTTCCTCACTGTGTGGCTTCTTGTGGTGTCTCAGAACAGTTGATTCATCTAGTTTCCTCACTGTGTGGCTTCTTGTGGTGTCTCAGAACAGTTAATTCATCTAGTTTCCTCACTGTGTGGCTTCTTGTGGTGTCTCAGAACAGTTAATTCATCTAGTTTCCTCACTGTGTGGCTTCTTGTGGTGTCTCAGAACAGTTGATTCATCTAGTTTCCTCACTGTGTGGCTTCTTGTGGTGTCTCAGAACAGTTAATTCATCTAGTTTCCTCACTGTGTGGCTTCTTGTGGTGTCTCAGAACAGTTAATTCATCTAGTTTCCTCACTGTGTGGCTTCTTGTGGTGTCTCAGAACAGTTAATTCATCTAGTTTCCTCACTGTGTGGCTTCTTGTGGTGTCTCAGAACAGTTGATTAATCTAGTTTCCTCACTGTGTGGTGTCTCAACAGTTGAATCCTCCAGAGTTTCCTCACTGTGTGGCTTCTTGTGGTGCCTCAGAACAGTTGATGTGTTGTAGTCTACTGTATGTCATTTCATATGGAGGGTGTTACGTCAATGGAGTCTTGTCAAATGCATTGCAACAATTTGTTTTTCTCGCATATTGGGGTCTATGCAGAGAGACAAAACACAGTCAGCCACCTACTACACGCAGTCGGCCACCTACTACACGCAGTCGGCCACCTACTACACGCAGTCGGCCACCTACTACACGCAGTCGGCCACCTACTACACGCAGTCGGCCACCTACTACACGCAGTCGGCCACTGACTCACAGCCTTGACTGCAGAGGACAGGCAACATTCCCTCATATACAACAAGTCTTCAGATCTAAGTCTGTTTCCCCCCTCCTCTGTCCTTCCCTTCTTCTCTCTCTGTTGTGATGCCTGGGGATAGGCTGCCTGGCTGGCAGAGAAAGGCATTGTGACCTCTTTAGTGTCAAAGTCTGAATGACAACATGACAATGGCTGTAACGTCTGTCTTTCTCCGCTGTTCTGTTCCTGTCATCACATCACCTACAGAGGAAACACTGAGGCTAATGAGGAGGGTATGGCCGTGGGGCTCATCAGTAACATGATGGCTAATGTGGTTGAATGCCAACTTTACTGTTTGCATGGGGTTGGAAAATTCCTGTTAGTATGACGGCGTGGGAAAGCAAAGATGACACTGTTACCGCTACGAGGATGGGGGTGGAATATGTTTCTGTTATTAAGAATGACACTGTTACCGCTACGAGGATGGGGGTGGAATATGTTTCTGTTATTAAGAATGACACTGTTACTGCTACTAGGATGGGGGTGGAATATGTTTCTGTTATTAAGAATGACACTGTTACCGCTACGAGGATGGGGGTGGAATATGTTTCTGTTATTAAGAATGACACTGTTACTGCTACGAGGATGGGGGTGGAATATGTTTCTGTTATTAAGAATGACACTGTTACCGCTACGAGGATGGGGGTGGAATATGTTTCTGTTATTAAGAATGACACTGTTACCGCTACGAGGATGGAGGTGGAATATGTTTCTGTTATTAAGAATGACACTGTTACCGCTACGAGGATGGGGGTGGAATATGTTTCTGTTATTAAGAATGACACTGTTACCGCTACGAGGATGGAGGTGGAATATGTTTCTGTTATTAAGAATGACACTGTTACCGCTACGAGGATGGGGGTGGAATATGTTTCTGTTATTAAGAATGACACTGTTACCGCTACGAGGATGGGGGTGGAATATGTTTCTGTTATTAAGAATGACACTGTTACCGCTACGAGGATGGAGGTGGAATATGTTTCTGTTATTAAGAATGACACTGTTACCGCTACGAGGATGGGGGTGGAATATGTTTCTGTTATTAAGAATGACACTGTTACCGCTACGAGGATGGGGGTGGAATATGTTTCTGTTATTAAGAATGACACTGTTACCGCTACGAGGATGGGGGTGGAATATGTTTCTGTTATTAAGAATGACACTGTTACCGCTACGAGGATGGGGGTGGAATATGTTTCTGTTATTAAGAATGACACTGTTACCGCTATGAGGATGGGGGTGGAATATGTTTCTGTTATTAAGAATGACACTGTTACCGCTACGAGGATGGAGGTGGAATATGTTTCTGTTATTAAGAATGACACTGTTACCGCTACGAGGATGGGGGTGGAATATGTTTCTGTTATTAAGAATGACACTGTTACTGCTACTAGGATGGGGGTGGAATATGTTTCTGTTATTAAGAATGACACTGTTACCGCTACGAGGATGGAGGTGGAATATGTTTCTGTTATTAAGAATGACACTGTTACCGCTACGAGGATGGGGGTGGAATATGTTTCTGTTATTAAGAATGACACTGTTACCGCTACGAGGATGGGGGTGGAATATGTTTCTGTTATTAAGAATGACACTGTTACCGCTACGAGGATGGGGGTGGAATATGTTTCTGTTATTAAGAATGACACTGTTACCGCTACGAGGATGGGGGTGGAATATGTTTCTGTTATTAAGAATGACACTGTTACCGCTACGAGGATGGGGGTGGAATATGTTTCTGTTATTAAGAATGACACTGTTACCGCTACGAGGATGGGGGTGGAATATGTTTCTGTTATTAAGAATGACACTGTTACCGCTATGAGGATGGGGGTGGAATATGTTTCTGTTATTAAGAATGACACTGTTACCGCTACGAGGATGGGGGTGGAATATGTTTCTGTTATTAAGAATGACACTGTTACCGCTACGAGGATGGGGGTGGAATATGTTTCTGTTATTAAGAATGACACTGTTACCGCTACGAGGATGGGGGTGGAATATGTTTCTGTTATTAAGAATGACACTGTTACCGCTACGAGGATGGGGGTGGAATATGTTTCTGTTATTAAGAATGACACTGTTACCGCTACGAGGATGGGGGTGGAATATGTTTCTGTTATTAAGAATGACACTGTTACCGCTACGAGGATGGGGGTGGAATATGTTTCTGTTATTAAGAATGACACTGTTACCGCTACGAGGATGGGGGTGGAATATGTTTCTGTTATTAAGAATGACACTGTTACCGCTACGAGGATGGGGGTGGAATATGTTTCTGTTATTAAGAATGACACTGTTACCGCTACGAGGATGGAGGTGGAATATGTTTCTGTTATTAAGAATGACACTGTTACCGCTACGAGGATGGGGGTGGAATATGTTTCTGTTATTAAGAATGACACTGTTACCGCTACGAGGATGGGGGTGGAATATGTTTCTGTTATTAAGAATGACACTGTTACCGCTACGAGGATGGAGGTGGAATATGTTTCTGTTATTAAGAATGACACTGTTACCGCTACGAGGATGGGGGTGGAATATGTTTCTGTTATTAAGAATGACACTGTTACCGCTACGAGGATGGAGGTGGAATATGTTTCTGTTATTAAGAATGACACTGTTACCGCTACGAGGATGGGGGTGGAATATGTTTCTGTTATTAAGAATGACACTGTTACCGCTACGAGGATGGGGGTGGAATATGTTTCTGTTATTAAGAATGACACTGTTACTGCTACGAGGATGGGGGTGGAATATGTTTCTGTTATTAAGAATGACACTGTTACCGCTATGAGGATGGGGGTGGAATATGTTTCTGTTATTAAGAATGACACTGTTACCGCTACGAGGATGGGGGTGGAATATGTTTCTGTTATTAAGAATGACACTGTTACCGCTACGAGGATGGAGGTGGAATATGTTTCTGTTATTAAGAATGACACTGTTACCGCTACGAGGATGGGGGTGGAATATGTTTCTGTTATTAAGAATGACACTGTTACCGCTACAAGGATGGAGGTGGAATATGTTTCTGTTATTAAGAATGACACTGTTACTGCTACGAGGATGG
The DNA here is from genome assembly GCF_057628025.1 of Oncorhynchus mykiss. Taxonomy (NCBI): domain Eukaryota; kingdom Metazoa; phylum Chordata; class Actinopteri; order Salmoniformes; family Salmonidae; genus Oncorhynchus; species Oncorhynchus mykiss. The sequence goes on along the minus strand of NC_143039.1, from coordinate 67,701,233 downwards.
GGGTGGAATATGTTTCTGTTATTAAGAATGACACTGTTACCGCTACGAGGATGGGGGTGGAATATGTTTCTGTTATTAAGAATGACACTGTTACCGCTACGAGGATGGGGGTGGAATATGTTTCTGTTATTAAGAATGACACTGTTACCGCTACGAGGATGGAGGTGGAATATGTTTCTGTTATTAAGAATGACACTGTTACCGCTACGAGGATGGGGGTGGAATATGTTTCTGTTATTAAGAATGACACTGTTACCGCTACGAGGATGGGGGTGGAATATGTTTCTGTTATTAAGAATGACACTGTTACCGCTACGAGGATGGGGGTGGAATATGTTTCTGTTATTAAGAATGACACTGTTACTGCTACTAGGATGGGGGTGGAATATGTTTCTGTTATTAAGAATGACACTGTTACCGCTACGAGGATGGAGGTGGAATATGTTTCTGTTATTAAGAATGACACTGTTACCGCTACGAGGATGGAGGTGGAATATGTTTCTGTTATTAAGAATGACACTGTTACCGCTACGAGGATGGGGGTGGAATATGTTTCTGTTATTAAGAATGACACTGTTACCGCTACGAGGATGGGGGTGGAATATGTTTCTGTTATTAAGAATGACACTGTTACCGCTACGAGGATGGAGGTGGAATATGTTTCTGTTATTAAGAATGACACTGTTACCGCTACGAGGATGGGGGTGGAATATGTTTCTGTTATTAAGAATGACACTGTTACCGCTACGAGGATGGAGGTGGAATATGTTTCTGTTATTAAGAATGACACTGTTACCGCTACGAGGATGGGGGTGGAATATGTTTCTGTTATTAAGAATGACACTGTTACCGCTACGAGGATGGGGGTGGAATATGTTTCTGTTATTAAGAATGACACTGTTACCGCTACGAGGATGGGGGTGGAATATGTTTCTGTTATTAAGAATGACACTGTTACCGCTACGAGGATGGGGGTGGAATATGTTTCTGTTATTAAGAATGACACTGTTACTGCTACGAGGATGGGGGTGGAATATGTTTCTGTTATTAAGAATGACACTGTTACCGCTACGAGGATGGGGGTGGAATATGTTTCTGTTATTAAGAATGACACTGTTACCGCTACGAGGATGGGGGTGGAATATGTTTCTGTTATTAAGAATGACACTGTTACCGCTACGAGGATGGGGGTGGAATATGTTTCTGTTATTAAGAATGACACTGTTACCGCTACGAGGATGGGGGTGGAATATGTTTCTGTTATTAAGAATGACACTGTTACCGCTACGAGGATGGAGGTGGAATATGTTTCTGTTATTAAGAATGACACTGTTACCGCTACGAGGATGGGGGTGGAATATGTTTCTGTTATTAAGAATGACACTGTTACCGCTACGAGGATGGGGGTGGAATATGTTTCTGTTATTAAGAATGACACTGTTACCGCTACGAGGATGGGGGTGGAATATGTTTCTGTTATTAAGAATGACACTGTTACCGCTACGAGGATGGGGGTGGAATATGTTTCTGTTATTAAGAATGACACTGTTACCGCTACGAGGATGGGGGTGGAATATGTTTCTGTTATTAAGAATGACACTGTTACCGCTACGAGGATGGGGGTGGAATATGTTTCTGTTATTAAGAATGACACTGTTACTGCTACGAGGATGGGGGTGGAATATGTTTCTGTTATTAAGAATGACACTGTTACCGCTACGAGGATGGGGGTGGAATATGTTTCTGTTATTAAGAATGACACTGTTACCGCTACGAGGATGGGGGTGGAATATGTTTCTGTTATTAAGAATGACACTGTTACCGCTACGAGGATGGAGGTGGAATATGTTTCTGTTATTAAGAATGACACTGTTACCGCTACGAGGATGGGGGTGGAATATGTTTCTGTTATTAAGAATGACACTGTTACTGCTACGAGGATGGGGGTGGAATATGTTTCTGTTATTAAGAATGACACTGTTACCGCTACGAGGATGGAGGTGGAATATGTTTCTGTTATTAAGAATGACACTGTTACCGCTACGAGGATGGAGGTGGAATATGTTTCTGTTATTAAGAATGACACTGTTACCGCTACGAGGATGGGGGTGGAATATGTTTCTGTTATTAAGAATGACACTGTTACCGCTACGAGGATGGAGGTGGAATATGTTTCTGTTATTAAGAATGACACTGTTACCGCTACGAGGATGGAGGTGGAATATGTTTCTGTTATTAAGAATGACACTGTTACTGCTACTAGGATGGGGGTGGACTATGTTTCTGTTATTAAGAATGACACTGTTACCGCTACGAGGATGGGGGTGGAATATGTTTCTGTTATTAAGAATGACACTGTTACCGCTACGAGGATGGGGGTGGAATATGTTTCTGTTATTAAGAATGACACTGTTACCGCTACGAGGATGGGGGTGGAATATGTTTCTGTTATTAAGAATGACACTGTTACCGCTACGAGGATGGGGGTGGAATATGTTTCTGTTATTAAGAATGACACTGTTACCGCTACTAGGATGGGGGTGGAATATGTTTCTGTTATTAAGAATGACACTGTTACCGCTACGAGGATGGAGGTGGAATATGTTTCTGTTATTAAGAATGACACTGTTACCGCTACGAGGATGGGGGTGGAATATGTTTCTGTTATTAAGAATGACACTGTTACCGCTACGAGGATGGAGGTGGAATATGTTTCTGTTATTAAGAATGACACTGTTACCGCTACGAGGATGGGGGTGGAATATGTTTCTGTTATTAAGAATGACACTGTTACCGCTACGAGGATGGGGGTGGAATATGTTTCTGTTATTAAGAATGACACTGTTACCGCTACGAGGATGGGGGTGGAATATGTTTCTGTTATTAAGAATGACACTGTTACCGCTACGAGGATGGAGGTGGAATATGTTTCTGTTATTAAGAATGACACTGTTACCGCTACGAGGATGGGGGTGGAATATGTTTCTGTTATTAAGAATGACACTGTTACCGCTACGAGGATGGGGGTGGAATATGTTTCTGTTATTAAGAATGACACTGTTACCGCTACGAGGATGGAGGTGGAATATGTTTCTGTTATTAAGAATGACACTGTTACCGCTACGAGGATGGGGGTGGAATATGTTTCTGTTATTAAGAATGACACTGTTACCGCTACGAGGATGGGGGTGGAATATGTTTCTGTTATTAAGAATGACACTGTTACCGCTACGAGGATGGGGGTGGAATATGTTTCTGTTATTAAGAATGACACTGTTACCGCTACGAGGATGGAGGTGGAATATGTTTCTGTTATTAAGAATGACACTGTTACCGCTACGAGGATGGGGGTGGAATATGTTTCTGTTATTAAGAATGACACTGTTACCGCTACGAGGATGGAGGTGGAATATGTTTCTGTTATTAAGAATGACACTGTTACCGCTACGAGGATGGGGGTGGAATATGTTTCTGTTATTAAGAATGACACTGTTACCGCTACGAGGATGGGGGTGGAATATGTTTCTGTTATTAAGAATGACACTGTTACCGCTACGAGGATGGAGGTGGAATATGTTTCTGTTATTAAGAATGACACTGTTACCGCTACGAGGATGGAGGTGGAATATGTTTCTGTTATTAAGAATGACACTGTTACCGCTACGAGGATGGGGGTGGAATATGTTTCTGTTATTAAGAATGACACTGTTACTGCTACGAGGATGGAGGTGGAATATGTTTCTGTTATTAAGAATGACACTGTTACCGCTACGAGGATGGGGGTGGAATATGTTTCTGTTATTAAGAATGACACTGTTACCGCTACGAGGATGGGGGTGGAATATGTTTCTGTTATTAAGAATGACACTGTTACCGCTACGAGGATGGGGGTGGAATATGTTTCTGTTATTAAGAATGACACTGTTACCGCTACGAGGATGGGGGTGGAATATGTTTCTGTTATTAAGAATGACACTGTTACCGCTACGAGGATGGAGGTGGAATATGTTTCTGTTATTAAGAATGACACTGTTACCGCTACGAGGATGGGGGTGGAATATGTTTCTGTTATTAAGAATGACACTGTTACTGCTACGAGGATGGGGGTGGAATATGTTTCTGTTATTAAGAATGACACTGTTACCGCTACGAGGATGGGGGTGGAATATGTTTCTGTTATTAAGAATGACACTGTTACTGCTACGAGGATGGAGGTGGAATATGTTTCTGTTATTAAGATGGAGGTTGTGAAGCAGAGGTATCACTGGTACTATTAAGATGGAGGTTGTGAAGCAGAGGTATCACTGGTACTATTAAGATGGAGGTTGTGAAGCAGAGGTATCACTGGTACTATTAAGATGGAGGTTGAAACACTCGTTTCTCGTTTCATGCCTTTTCTATTTTCAACTCTCCTTTTGTAAGGACACCATATTTTCATTTGCCCCTATTTTTGTATATCAATTACATTTTAATTTGCCATCTGCGAATCCAATCCAATCTGTTCCAGTGTCAGTTCCAGCAACATCTGAACGATCAACTGACATCATGAGTCACTATTAATAACACAACAACAGATGAGAGAATAAGGCCTGGTACTAAAGTGTGATGTATTTATGAATCCGTGTGTGATTTGTGTCCCCAGATGAGACAGGTGCCACAGACGCGGTTGTGGACCACAGTTATGTGAAGAAGAAGCTGGAACATGGCCTCACTCGAATCTGGCAGGTCTGAACACAAGCTTTCTTTCATTTCTACCCTCTCTCATTCTCTCTCTTTTCCATTCATCTCTCATCTCTCTCGCTCTTTTCCATTCATCTCTCATCTCTTTCTCCCTCTTCCCATATCTCTCTCTAACAAGTATTCTGCTCCCCTTGTCCCTTCAGGAAGTCCAGCTGAAAGTGAAAGCTTATCTGCTTGGGACAGACATGTCCAACTTCAAATACGAGGACTTCATTGTGGTCCTGGATGTTATCAGCAGGTATATAGAATGAAATAGAATTGGGTACACTCAATATGAATGCCGGCCCACCCATCATGGAACATTGACTTGAATGGGGATCCCCGTTCTAGTAATTCTATTTCTAGGACCACATCCTCATTAGCAGTGATTGGTTTGAACGAGGTGGACCGAAAGCCTAAACCCTCCGCCTTGCCCCCTAGTCCATGCGAAACCCCTTGTTTTAAAAGAACCACAACCAGAGCGGAGAGGGAGTTACGTGGGCATAAATTAATCTGCTTGTTCCGCCAACAGAACAAAGTTGTAGTTTGGCTCTTTACAAGCTTGTCAATTAAGGAATCGGGTTTCTGGGTCGGCTGTGTCCTTACGGGCCAGTGGGGAGAGAGAATAGGAGTTCCTCTGGGATCCGTCTCTGGGCCACATGGCTGTGAAGTAACTCTATGGGGTTCATTGAACTATTCAGAAGCTGCTGACATATGCTTTTCCTTTCCCCTCCTCGCTTTTGTGTTCTTTCCATCTAATTTTGTATTGCTTCTCATTTTTATCTCTTTCCCCCTCTACCTATTTTCTCCCTCTCTTCCCCCTCTCTCTTTCTCTCCCTCTCTTCCCCCTCTAACTCTTTCTCTCCCTCTCTACCATCCCTCTCTTCCCCCTCTAACTCTTTCTCTCCCTCTCTACCATCCCTCTCTTCCCCCCTCTCTCTTTCTCTCCCTCTCTTCCCCCTCTAATTATTTCTCTCCCTCTCTACCATCCCTCTCTACCCCCTCTAACTCTTTCTCTCCCTCTCTCTCTCTACCATCCCTCTTTTCCCCCCTATCTCTTTCTCTCCCTCTCTACCCCCCCTCTCTCTTTCTCTCTACCCCCCCTCTCTCTTTCTCTCTACCCTCTCTTTTTCTTTCCCTCCCCCTCCCCTCTCAGGCTGATGCAAGTGGGGGAAGAGTTATGTGGCAGTAAGTTGCTACAGGAGTCCATTAAACGTCAAAGTGTCAACTACTTCAAGAACTATCACAGGTGAGGCACCTCGCCCCTAGCTAGCGAATGTTTGACAAAGTTATATGAATGTTTCCCTGTTTGAACACAGGTCTGATTACATAATTATTTTTCTCCCCAACAGTGGGGGAAAAAAGTATTTAGTCAGCCACCAATTGTGCAAGTTCTCCCACTTAAAAAGATGAGAGAGGCCTGTAATTTTCATCATAGGTACACTTCAACCATGACAGAAAAAAATGAGGAAAAAAATCCAGAAAATCACATTGTAGGATTTTTTATGAATTTATTAGCAAATTATGGTGGAAAATAAGTATTTGGTCAATAACAAAAGTTTATCTCAATACTTTGTTATATACCCTTTGTTGGCAATGACAGAGGTCAAACGTTTTCTGTAAGTCTTCATAAGGTTTTCACACACTGTTGCTGGTATTTTGGCCCATTCCTATATATATATATATATGTGTGTGTTTGGGGTCACTTAGAAATGTCCTTATTTTTTAAAGAAAAGCTATTTTTTTGTCCATTAAAATAACATCAAATTGATCAGAAATACAGTCTAGACATTGTTAATGTTGTAAATGACTATTGTAGCTTGAACCGGCTGATTTTTAATGGAATATCTACATAGGCGTACAGAGGCCCATTATCAGCAACCATCACTCCTGTGTTCCAATGGTACGTTGTGTTAGCTAATCCAAGTCTATCATTTTAAAAGGCTAATTAATCATTAGAAAACCCTTTTGCAATTCTGTTAGCACAGCTGAAAACTGTTGTCTGATTAAGGAAGCAATAAACTGGCTTTCTTTAGACTGTTGAGTATCTGGAGCATCAGCATTTGTGGGTTCGATTGCAGGCTCACAATGGCCAGAAACAAAGACCTTTCTTCTGAAACTCGCCAGTCTATTCTTGTTCTGTGAAATGAAGGCTATTCCATGTGAGAAATTGCCAAGAAACTGAAGATCTCGTACAAGGCTGTGTACTACTCACTCACAGAACATAACACAGCAAACTGTCTCTAACCAGATAAGAAAGAGGAGTGGGAGGCCCCGGTGTGCAACTGAGCAAGAGGACATTACAAGTACATTAGTGTTTTTTGGTTACTACATGATTCCATATGTGTTATTTCTTAGTTTTGATGTCTTCACTATTATTCTACAATGTATAAAATAGTTAAAATAAATAAAAACCTATGAATGAGTAGTTGTGTCCAAACTTTTGACTGGTATTGTATATTGCCCCCCCCCCCCCCCCCGGGCTTAGCGGAGGATATGACATTGTAGCTACTTTTTCTGTCCCCTAATAACTTAGAATGATTCAAGAGATGCTTCTAGATATCGGGTATGTCTTGTGCACTGACGGCACTCCCCGTCCACTGTGTGTGCTTGAATACCAAGTCTCTGAATACAAAAGGTGTTACATGACTGACTTATCTGGCACACTGTTTTTCTAACATAACACCTCGTAATAATCCCTGTAACTGGTCGCTGTTGTTACTTATGTTGTTCCATGTATTCAAACACCTGTAAGCTGTGGGACCAGGACTCTGTCATGTTTGATGTTTACACTGACATTTCGTTTGGATGAATTGGTATTGACCCCCAAGAGAGAGGCGTCAGGTGGGGGGTCTCACAAGCAGGGGGAGGTTGGGGGGGGGATGTCTGGTGCCTCGATGATCACAGCAGAGTATTGACTGCCCTTTCTCCCTCTACAAACTGCCCTCCGTGCCCACTGTGGCATTTCCCCGCTCTGTTTGAGTCCATGCATTTCATCTAAAACAGGAGCCCTTGTGCTAGAAAGTAAATGGCAACGGGTCGTTAATCGGCAAACGCTGACTACTTCTCTCTTCTTCTTGTCTCTTTCTCTTTCTTTTCTTTGTTTTTCATCTTTCTTTCTTTTGTTCTTTGTTTTCTCTTCATCCCTCTCTTTCTCTCTACCCGCCCAGGACACACCTGGAGGAGTTGCGGATGATTCTGGAGAACGAGACGTGGGATTGGTGTCCTGTCAACTCTGACTTCAACATCACTCAGCTCCACGTGAGTAAGACAGTTAAGACCCCCCAGAGCCAGGGAGAAGGATTCAGAGAAGTGATGTGACATTTAGTCATCATGTGTCATCTGTCACTCATCGTAGGCATGGCATTTACATATGTGTATGAATATGAAATGTAGTGGCCCTAGTTGTCAGCAGGAGTTCCAGTTAAAACTGTATATGTACAATGCCCCTGGACTAAATGATTTATTATCATATTAAAACACTATAAAGGGATCTGGACTGATAGAAATCCATCTAAGAGTAGTTCAACAGGTAGTGTAGATGTTGGTTCCTGAAACCCTGTATGAAAATGCACACTGTTTACTTGGCTGACATCAAGATAAAAACCTTCAATCGCGGAATTCCAAAAAAAGCAGCTTTCTTCCTTCATTACCAGCAGACATCAGGGAGGCTTAGGGATAGTTCACCTGAATGACAAGATGACACATTGGTTTCCTTACCCTGTAAGAAGTATATGGGACCGATATTAGCATTTTTTGCGCATCATGTCCAAATCATCCAAAAGTATCTATCATTGATTTTGAAGATCAACAAAGTCACTTATAGATGTTTTGAACATTATGCTAGAAAAATGCTAATATGTGACCGACCGCCTTGATTCGGTCTTATGTAGCAACATTTTAAATTGTGTTTTTTACATCGGATAAAAGTTTATTGACACATGCAGAGGATACAGATGGTGTGAACGGTACAGCGATAGTACATTTCAATTACAGTCAATTTAGGAAATAGAAAAAAATGTAAATGAGGAAAAAAAATGAATTGAAATGGAATTGAACCCAACCCTGATGTGTATACATGCATGTATGAATATGTAGCCTAACCAATGCTTGTGTACAGTATTCCTGATTCTTTCTATCCTTGATATGCAAGCGTATTGAGGTCGTAAACAATGCATTTTTTGGTTTTTATGTACAGAGAAAATCTGTATAGACAACTTGTTCTATAATGTCATCTACATGTTTAATCATGCAGCATTAGCAGGAAGGTTTATGGGATTGTTTTAACATCCATGCCGCTCCAATTAGCTCACGTACGGTTTAGGATTCATTCATTCTGTAAGCAACATCTGAGGACAAAAGTACCATATGAATAATGCAGTGAGTGATATTGCCAGCCTCCTACCAGTTACCCTCAGGGAAGCCAGGGTCCCGCTATAATCTCCTCATGAAAGATTAATGGCTTGGAATCTAACAAACAAAATAAGGAAGTGGTAGGCAGAGTTCTAGCTGGGGATTCTCTGTGGTGTGACTTATTTACAGGCAGGCAACTGGTTCATGCCTCTGTTCTGCCACTGGCAAAGGTGACGCTCGGCCTCGGGTTTAGTTTTTTTAGTCCGATATCGTCTCTGCCCAAGGCATATTTACCTCCATTACTTCTCTATTGCAAACTTGTGGATTGGATCAGCCTGTAGTTGACCATATAGCCAACTCCTTGGCATTAGGCACATTTGTGACTCTGGTTTATCATTTGAGGTGCATGCCAAAGATTTATGTGAACGATTCAAAACAAGAGGGTATAAAGAAGAATTATTGGACAATTGCCTTAAGAGAGTAAGACAAACGGAGTGGAATGCATTATTGCAAACACTCGTTAAAGGAATCCCTCTCCCACCTCTGCAACGTTGGTGTCCACATACAGTCCTATTTCAAGGCTGATCGAGGAAGAGATTAATAGACATTAGCACATATTACACAGCGACCCCAGATTTGTTAAAGCATTTGAATCCTCCCCGATCATTCCTGATGGTAATTTCCCGTGTCACAACTGTGTCCACTGTTATGCCATGATCAAAGGGTACTCTCTTATCCGTCCCCATTCGGGTAAGAGGATAAAGTTTGGTGCTAGAATAACATGCATCACAAAATATGTTGTATATCTCCTTTAAGTGTTCCTGTAACTTTGATTATGTGGGTTAGACCAAACGTGAACTTAAGACAAGGATATGTGAGCAGAAGAGCTCTATTCACAACCATGATCAAAAATATCCATATATGAGAGGGATAAATTATTTCTCCAGACATATTGGATAGACCGCTTGGGCATTTAATTTTTTAATTTTTTGTAGTAGGTATATAGGCCAAACATTTAGGTAATGACATCATAATGCATTTGTATTGTGTGTCTGTCTTTATTAGAGTTCACTTTTCCCCCGCAGCTTTTTCTGCTGCGTTCTCAATACTGACTGGGAATTTATAATGATGCCCACCTGTGAGGTCTTGTTGCCGTGACATTGACTGCCATTGCCTTGCAAGCTGAAGAAGGGCTCATACCCCAAAACGTTTGTGCGGCAATAAAAATGTCAATTTCAGTTTATTTACCGTAATGCAGTTTTATTTCTGTTCTTTGGATTATATATGAGGATCCAGCCCCCAATTTTAAGTTTGTATGAGGTGGAGTTGAGCACATTTTTTCATTAGCCTGTCCCATTTGAAGTATACCTAGTGTTCCTTTGATGTCTTTTTTCTTTTGATTTCATCAATGAATGCTATGTCGTAAAGCCACACCAAGGAGGATAACTATAACATGAACCATAAATAATACGTAACTATAAACTTTGGCGAGCATCCACACCAGCGGACTGTTTATCGTTCTGCAGTACACCTGTCAATCAACTAATCAACGCATCCTACTTCACACTGTAGGCCTATTAATAATGTGGTAACACAGACCATTCGGTGCTTCATAGTGACAACTGCAAATAATACAGTGCTTTCAGAAAGTATTCACACCCCTTGACTTTTTCCACATTTTGTTGTATTACAGCTTGAATTTAAAATGTATTAAATTGAGATGTTGTGTCACCGGCCTACACACAATATGCCATAATGTCAAAGTGGTATTATGTTTTTAGATTATTTTTTTTTTACATATTAATTCAAAAGGAAAAGCTGAAATGTCTTGAGTCTAAGTATTCAACCCCTTTGTTATGTCAAGCCTAAATAAGTTAACATAATAAGTTGCATGAACTCACTCTGTGTGCAATAATAGTGTTTAACATGATTTTTGAATGACTACCTCATCGCTGTACCCTACACATACAATTATCTGTAAGGTCACTCAGTCGAGCAGTGAATTTCAAAGAGATTCAACCACAACTGGTCACCCCCAAAACCAATTATTTATTTGGCCGCCTCTCCTTCCAGTTCTCTGCTGCCAATGACTGGAACGAACTACAAAAATCTCTGAAACTGGAAACACTTATCTCCCTGACTAGCTTTAAGCACCAACTGTCAGAGCAGCTCACATATTACTGCACCTGTACAAAGCCCACCTATAATTTAGCCCAAACAACTACCTCTTTCCCTACTGTATTTATTTATTTATTTTGCTCCTTTGCACCCCATTATTTTTATTTCTACTTTGCACATTCTTCCAGTGCAAATCTACCATTCCAGTGTTTTACTTGCTATATTGTATTTACTTTGCCACCATGGCCTTTGTTTTGCCTTTACCTCCCTTATCTCACCTCATTTGCTCACATCGTATATAGACTTGTTTATACTGTATTATTGACTGTATGTTTGTTTTACTCCATGTGTAACTCTGTGTCGTTGTATGTGTCGAACTGCTTTGCTTTATCTTGGCCAGGTCGCAAATGTAAATGAAAACTTGTTCTCAACTTGCCTACCTGGTTAAATAAAGGTGAAATAAAAAATAAATAAAACAAAGACCATGGATGTTTTCAAATGCCTCGCAAAGAAGGGCACCTATTGAATATCCCTTTGAGCATGGTGAAGTTATTCATAACACTTCAGATGGTGTATCAATAACCCACTCACTACAAAGATACCTGCGTCCTTCCTAATTCAGTTGCCGGAGAGGAAGGAAACCGCTCAGGGATTTCATCAGGCAAATGGTGATTTTAAAACACTTACAGAGTTTAATGGTTGTGATAAGAGAAAACTGAGGATGGATCAACAACATTGTAGTTACTCCACAATACTACCTAATTGACAAAGTGAAAAGAAGGAAGCCTTTACAGAATACAATTATTCCATAATATGCATCCTGATTGCAGTAAGGCGCTAAAGTAAAAAAATGTGGAAAATAAATTAACTTTATGTCCTGAATACAAAGTATAATGTTTGAGTCAAACACAACACATCACTATGTACCACTCTTCATATTTTCAAGCATGGTGGTGGCTGCATCATGTTATGGGTATGCTTGTCATCGGCAAGAACTAGGAAGTTTTTTTTTTTTATTAAAAATAAACAGAATATAGCTAAGCACAGGCAAAATCCTAGAGGAAAACCTGGTTCAGTCTGCTTTCCAACAGAAACTGGGGGACAAATTCACCTTTCAGCAAATCAAATTCTATCGGTCACATACACATGGTTAGCAGATGTTAATGCGAGTGTAGCGAAATGCTTGTGCTTCTAGTTCCGACCGTGCAGTAGTATCTAACGAGTAATCTAACAATTTCACAACAACTACCTTATACACACACAAGTGTAACGGAATTAATAAGAATATGTACATGTAAATATATGGATGAGCGATGGCCGAACGACATAGGCAAGATGCAGTAGATGGTATAGAATACAGTATATACATATGAGATGAGTAATGTAGAGTATGTAAACATCATATAAAGTGGCATTGTTTAAAGTGACTAGTGATACATTTATTACATCCAATGTTTAATTATTAAAGTGGCTAGAGATTTGAGTCAGTATGTTGGCAGCAGCCACTCAGTATGTTGGCAGCAGCCATGTTAGTGATGGCTGTTTAACAGTCTGATGGACTTGAGATAGAAGCTGTTTTTCAGTCTCTCGGTCCCAGCTTTGATGCACCTGTACTGACTTCGCCTTCTAAATGATAGAGGGGTGATCAAGCAGTGGCTCGGGTGGTTGTTGTCCTTGATGATCCTTTTGGCCATCCTGTGACATCGGATGGTGTAGGAGTCCTGGAGGGCAGGTAGTTTGCCCCCAGTGATGCGTTGTGCAGACCTCACTACCCTCTGGAGAGCCTTACGGTTGTGGGCGGAGCAGTTGCCATAACAGGCGGGCATACAACCCGACAGGATGCTCTCGATTGTGCATCTGTAAAAGTTTGAGTGTTTTTGGTGACAAGACAAATTTCTTCAGCCTCCTGAGGTTGAAGAGGCGCTGTTGTGCTTTCTTCACCACGCACTCTGTGTGGGTGGACCATTTCAGTTTGTCCGTGATGTGTACGCTGTGGAACTTAAAACTTACTACCCTCTCCACTACTGTCCTATCGATGTGGATAGGGGGCTGCTCCCTCTGCTGTTTCCTGAAGTCCACGATCATCTCCTTTGTTTTGTTGACGTTGAGTGTGAGGTTATTTTCCTGACACAACACTCCGAGGGCCCTCACCTCCTCCCTGTAGGCCGTCTCGTCGTTGTTGGTAATCAAGCCTACCACTGTAGTGTCGTCTGCAGACTTGTGAGTTGGATGCGTGCATGGCCACGCAGTCATGGGTGAACAGAGAGTACAGGAGAGGGCTGAGAACGCACCCTTGTGGGGCCCCAGTGTTGCGGATCGGGGTGGCGATGTTGTTTCCTACCCTCAAAACCTGGGGTCGGCCCGTCAGAAAGTCTATCACCCAGTTGCACAGGGCGGGGTCGAGACCCAGGATCCCGAGCTTAACGACGAGTTTGAAGGGTACTATGGTGTTGAATGCTGATCTGTAATCGATGAACAGCATTCTTACATAGGTATTCCTCCTGTCAAGATGACTTAGGGCAGTGTGCAGTGGGATTGCTATTGCTTCGTCTGTGGACCTATTGGGGCGGTAAGCTAATTGGAAGATAGGGTGGAGGTGATATGATCCTTGACTAGTCTCTCAAAACACTTCATGATGACGGAAGTGAGTGCTTACTGGGCGATAGTCATTTACCTCAGATCGAAGCAATCTTGATGCATGGAATCAGATTGGTCGGTCCAGCGTTGAACAGTCCTGAGCACGGGTGTTTCCTGTTTCAGTTTCTGTCTATATGCTGGGGGCCACAAATTGGAGTCGTGATCAGATTTGCCGAAAGGAGGGCGAGGGAGGGCTTTGTATGCATCACAGAAGTTCCAGAATGCTGCTTACCCGGGTCACGCATTCGATATGCTGATAAAATTTAGGGAGCCTTGTTTTCAGATTAGCTTTGTTAAAATCCCCAGCTATAATAATTGCAGCCTCAGGATATGTGGTTTCCAGTTTGCATAGAGTCCGTTGAAGTTCTTTCAGGGCCGTCGAGGTGTCTGCTTGGGGGGGATATACACGGCTGTGACTATAATCGAAGAGAATTCTCTTGGTAGATAATGCTGTTGGCATTTGTTTGTAAGGAATTCTAGGTCAGGTGAACAAAAGGACTTGAGTTCCTGTATGTTGTTATGCTCACACCATGACTCGTTAATCATAAGGTATACACCCCCACTCTTCTTCTTACCAGAGAGATGTTTGTTTCTGTCAGCGCGATGCATGAATAAACCAGGTGGCTGTACCGACTCTGATAACGTATCACGAGTGAGCCATGTTTCCGTGAAACGGAGAATGTTACAATCTCTGATGTCTCTGTGGAAGGCAACCCTTGCTCGAATTTCGTCTACCTTGTCAAGAGACTAGACATTGGCAAGTATCATATATTATACTGGGATCCGATATATATTATCCTGGGTGGTGGTCCAAACAGAGGATCCGCTTCGGGAAAGTTGTATTCCTGCTTTTAATGTTGGTAAGTTGACGCTGCTCTTATTATCCAATATTTCTTCCCTGCTGTAGGTAGTAAGACTCAAGATTTCCTGGGGTAACAGTGTAAGAAATAATACATAAAAAAACAAAATACTGCATAGTTTCTTAGGAACGCGAAGCGAGGCGACCATCTCCCACGCCGCCATGTAGCCTGGCCAATGACCTAAAACATAAGGCCAAATATACACTGGAGTTGCTTACCAACTCGAGATTGAATGATCTTGAATGGCCTAGTTACAGTTTTGACTTAAATCGTCTTGAAAATCTATAGCAAGACTTGAAAATGGCTGACTAGCAATGATCAACAACCAACTTGACAGAGCTTGAATAATTTTTAAAAGAAATATGTGCCAATATTGTACAATTAAGTTGTGCAAAGCTTTTAGAGACTTACCTAGAATGACTCACAGCTGTAATCCCTGCCAAAGGTGATTCTAGCATTTACTGACTCAGGGGTGTGAATACTTATGTAAATGAATTATTTCTGTATTTCATTGTC
The DNA here is from genome assembly GCF_057628025.1 of Oncorhynchus mykiss. Taxonomy (NCBI): domain Eukaryota; kingdom Metazoa; phylum Chordata; class Actinopteri; order Salmoniformes; family Salmonidae; genus Oncorhynchus; species Oncorhynchus mykiss. Next base: position 67,686,030 of record NC_143039.1, on the reverse strand, counting down.
AATAAATTTGCAAAAATATAGATAAACATGTTTTCACTTTGTCATTATGGGTTTAGAGAAAAAATATTGAACCCATTTTGAATTCAGGCTCTGACACAACAATGTGGAATAATTGAAGATGTATGACTACTTTCTGATGCCTCTGTACTTCTGATGGCACTGTACATGTAATGAAAATAATATAGAAACTCCTATTTAAATGTAGCTATTTAACAATAAACGCTGTTTAGCCTGCACATCCTTTAAGTCGTGTGATGGCTTGTCTTGTTGATCAAGTGGTTTGCAAGTGAGTTCCATTTTTCTATTGATTGTTAATTCATTTGGATCTTCATTTTCGCTGTGCTCATATGTCTGTCCTGTGCAACAGTTCATTTGGCCTAGGCTTATTTTACATTTAGCAATTAGCAAGAGAAAACTTAGCTTTTCTCCATGAAAACAATTTCAAAAATACTGTAAATCAAATTGTATTTTGTCACGTGCGCCGAATACAACAGGTGTAGACCTTACAGTGAAGTGCGTACTTACGAGCCCTTAACCAACAATGCAGTTCAAGAAATGGAGAAAATAAAATATTTACTAAGTAAACTAAAGTAAAAAAATGATCAAAATGTCCTGTAGCTTTTGTAGCCCATAGCTTTTCCTGTGATTTCACAAGAAGAGGGTTAGCGGAGAGGCTAGAGATGTGTAGCTGAAGTAAGAACCGAAATGTTAGCTGGATATTAGGCCATACATTAGCTAGATTGTAAGGCTATAAATATTTACCTGTCAAAGTGCAATAAAAAAAAGTTAACAGATTATGAAATTGCAGATCTGTTCGTTCCTCCAGGCTGCGCTCTGCAGTTCCAGACACAGAAAGCTCCACTATCGATTAGGCCTAAGGTTTTAGACTAAAACATTCTACCAAGGCCACAACAACACAGTGTAATGAGGAATGTATTATAGTTATCAAGTCAATACACATTTATTGTCCAGGGCTGAAAGCTGCTGTGATGTAGGCTGATTTGAATAACCACTCGTACGTCCTGTTTTGAATGCTTCATGCCAACATAACTGCATACAGCCTGGTCTGATCATGCAACCATTTGGATCAGTTAGGGTTTACAAGGTCCAGAAAGGTACATTAGCAGGCTACTCTCACTCTCCTTTTAAACTCTGCTATGTTAAATCCGGCAAGCAAAAGCAAGCTGGAATCAGTCCCCTGAATGGCTGTTAGTAGGAAATAAAATGCGGAAAATATGGCCTTCTCATGCGATGGTTGTCGTGGATCATCATTCTCCGAAGTCTTCCTATAATTAATGTGGCAACCAATATGCTCACACATGTCTAGTTATTCAGGCAAGCTTACCTTGCGTTCTGCCTTCTCTCCTCTCCGAGCAGCCTTGCACACCTAGAACCAAGAACGCTTCAATAGAAGGCACTTTTGATTGGTTGTCAATGTTTTATCATCTTGAGGGCCAGGCAGAAAATCGCTCTGAAAGTGATCTAAACGATAGCTCTTGTTATCGTTTTCCGCTGTTTCTGTAGTTATCGTTGTGGTGTGAACGCTCCTGTTCACTTGAATTAGAAAGATTTAATTGGTTTTATTGTTATAGTTATCTTCCTTGGTGGGGACGGCCCTCAATCTAAGGCCTGCGTCCCAAATGGGACCCTATTTCCTATATAGTGCACAACTGTTTTTTTTTTATACATATAGTAACCTAAGATGTCATTTGGGATGCATCCCTGAGTGTATCTCTCCCTCTGCTCTCTCTCCCTGCAGGAGTTTAAGTTCATGGGTCAGTGCCGGTCCCCCTCAGTGTCTCCCAGTAGACAGGTGTTGTCCAGCCAGGACCAGGAAGTCTCTTCAGCCAGGAGGGGAACCTCTTTGAGAGGCACATCGACAACAAGGATGAGGAGACTGAGGACATGCTGGCCTCCAATGGGGTAAGCAGTGGCCATGTTTGAGAGTATCAAATCCGTAATGCATTGAGGGTAAATTGTGAATGACTGACTAATCTACAAATAATAATGAGTAGTTATTTATGACGCAAGGTCATTTGTAGATCAGTCTGCAATGTCGAACCACCCCAGTGCCTCATCCTAGTTCCAGATGTATCACATGTTTCTAGATGCTAGTCCTGTAGCTGGTATGTTGTGTTTGCTGTTTGTCAAGGAGAATGAAGCAGAACGAAGCAGTATGTAAGCACCAGCAACTTTGTTGATAAGGGTGAGTTAAGGTTATTTCAATCAGAAGGTGACATATTCCACAACTCCCTGTCTGCCACACACATTGTCCATTACGCTAGTCCATTACATGCTTTCTAGAGTTCTGTTGCATCTCTCCACCAGAACGTTGTATCACTATCCACTGATCCTTCTTCACAACGCCGGCTGCCATTCCATCAGATCTCACCGAGTATTAACATGAATCCCATTAGTTCCCCCGGTAGCACGTGTCATCACCGTCCGCCACACTGAGTCATTTCAAGTGAGGAAATAAATAGGAGCAGCGAGTAAAGTCGGACATTATCATTTGGGGACGTTACGTGGCTTATAGTCGCCCTAACAGTCACGTCAGAGGTCGTAACAGAGTTTAATGGAGGGGACCGTGTCGGTATGGAGTTTACACCCGCTGCAGTGGTGCTTAACACTTTGATACACTTGACATTTCATTATATTCAATATGAGCCGCTACTGTAATGAAAAGACTACAGTTAAATGGGTTTTGCTTGTGGTCCTTTGGAGAGCTCTGAGTGGTAGCACACTGATATTAATGAAATAATAGGCTTGCTTTTATGGAGTGACAAACTTTTATGGAGATGTGCTTGCATACATGTGGACTGGACTTGTTACATTTCAATGCCAGTGTAAGCTGTATAAGGCTGTAACGGCTTTCTTCCTGGGAGGGAGAGGCGGACCAAAATGCAGCATGGTTTTAGTTCATGTTTTTTTTTTGTAGAAAAACTCAACATGAACATAATACAAAACAATAAATGTGGCAAAACCGAAACAGCGCTATCTGGTGCAACAAACACAAAGACAGGAAACAGCCCTATCTGGTGCAACAAACACAAAGACAGGAAACAGCCCTATCTGGTGCAACAAAGACAGGAAACAGCCCTATCTGGTGCAACAAACACAGGAAACAGCCCTATCTGGTGCAACAAACACAAAGACAGGAAACAACCACCCACAAAACCCCACACAAAACAGGCTACCTAAATATGGTTCCCAATCAGAGACAAATGACTAACACCTGCCTCTGATTGAGAACCATATCAGGCCCAAACACAGAAACAGACAAACTAGACATCCAACATAGAATGCCCACTCAGATCACACCCTGACCAAACAAAACATAGAAACATACAAAGCAAACTATGGTCAGGGTGTGACAAAGGCTATTATTTGTTCAGATTTCATTATCAGTTTGTTTTTGTTCTGCCATTACAATCAACCCGTTGTTTGTTTTTGTCTTCATTTTAATTAATACACCAATGTATCTTGAAAATTAATATTGTATTATCAAAGGGGATTAGTCAAATCCAAAATGGTTCCTTTCTTGTTAACACATTTTCATAACCTCAAGCTTGTATTCAATATGAACTGCTAAAGCTCAGTCGAAGGCAATAAATATTTGTATGATTTAATTATAGGTATCCCCTTTTCTTTTATTCCAGGCTTTATCTGAAAATGTAGCAAATGGAAATACACAATGGACCAAAAATAATTTAATTTTCTCTTCATGGCCCAGCCACATAATTCCAGGGTATATCTGGTGGTCTTTCTCTTCATGGCTCAACAACATAATGCCAGGGTATCGTAGGTGTTTTTGTTCCTGGTAGAGTATTGTAGGTGGTATTGTTCCTGGTAGAGTATCGTAGGTGTTTTTGTTCCTGGTAGAATATCGTAGGTGTTTTTGTTCCTGGTAGAATATCGTAGGTGTTTTTGTTCCTGGTAGAGTATCGTAGGTGTTTTTGTTCCTGGTAGAATATCGTAGGTGTTTTTGTTCCTGGTAGAGTATCGTAGGTGTTTTTGTTCCTGGTAGAATATCGTAGGTGTTTTTGTTCCTGGTAGAATATCGTAGGTGTTTTTGTTCCTGGTAGAATATCGTAGGTGTTTTTGTTCCTGGTAGAATATCGTAGGTGTTTTTGTTCCTGGTAGAGTATCGTAGGTGTTTTTGTTCCTGGTAGAGTATCGTAGGTGGTATTGTTCCTGGTAGAGTATCGTAGGTGTTTTTGTTCCTGGTAGAATATCGTAGGTGTTTTTGTTCCTGGTAGAATATCGTAGGTGTTTTTGTTCCTGGTAGAGTATCGTAGGTGTTTTTGTTCCTGGTAGAGTATCGTAGGTGGTATTGTTCCTGGTAGAGTATTGTAGGTGGTATTGTTCCTGGTAGAATATCGTAGGTGTTTTTGTTCCTGGTAGAGTATCGTAGGTGGTATTGTTCCTGGTAGAGTATTGTAGGTGGTATTGTTCCTGGTAGAATATCGTAGGTGTTTTTGTTCCTGGTAGAGTATCGTAGGTGGTATTGTTCCTGGTAGAGTATTGTAGGTGGTATTGTTCCTGGTAGAATATCGTAGGTGTTTTTGTTCCTGGTAGAGTATTGTAGGTGGTATTGTTCCTGGTAGAATATCGTAGGTGTTTTTGTTCCTGGTAGAATATCGTAGGTGTTTTTGTTCCTGGTAGAGTATCGTAGGTGTTCTTGTTCCTGGTAGAATATCGTAGGTGTTTTTGTTCCTGGTAGAATATCGTAGGTGGTATTGTTCCTGGTAGAGTATTGTAGGTGGTATTGTTCCTCGTAGAGTATTGTAGGTGGTATTGTTCCTGGTAGAGTATCGTAGGTGGTATTGTTCCTCGTAGAGTATTGTAGGTGGTTTTGTTCCTCGTAGAGTATTGTAGGTGGTTTTGTTCCTCGTAGAGTATTGTAGGCGGTATTGTTCCTCGTAGAGTATTGTAGGTGGTATTGTTCCTCGTAGAGTATTGTAGGTGGTATTGTTCCTCGTAGAGTATTGTAGGTGGTATTGTTCCTCGTAGAGTATTGTAGGTGGTATTGTTCCTCGTAGAGTATTGTAGGCGGTATTGTTCCTCGTAGAGTATTGTAGGTGGTATTGTTCCTCGTAGAGTATTGTAGGCGGTATTGTTCCTCGTAGAGTATTGTAGGTGGTATTGTTCCTCATAGAGTATTGCAGGTGGTATTGTTCCTCGTAGAGTATTGTAGGTGGTATTGTTCCTCGTAGAGTATTGTAGGTGGTATTGTTCCTCGTAGAGTATTGTAGGCGGTATTGTTCCTCGTAGAGTATTGTAGGCGGTATTGTTCCTCGTAGAGTATTGTAGGTGGTATTGTTCCTCGTAGAGTATTGTAGGTGGTATTGTTCCTCATAGAGTATTGCAGGTGGTATTGTTCCTCGTAGAGTATTGTAGGTGGTATTGTTCCTCGTAGAGTATTGTAGGTGGTTTTGTTCCTCGTAGAGTATTGTAGGTGGTATTGTTCCTCGTAGAGTATTGTAGGTGGTATTGTTCCTCGTAGAGTATTGTAGGTGGTTTTGTTTCTCGTAGAGTATTGTAGGTGGTATTGTTCCTGGTAGAGTATTGTAGGTGGTATTGTTCCTGGTGGAGTATTCTAGGTGGTGGTTGTCTCACCTAGCTATCTTAAGATAAACACATAAACTGTTAGTGGCTCTGGAAAAGTGTGTCTGCTAGATGACTAAAATGTAAAAATGTGATAAAAGCTTCTAAATCATCAGCAATTATATCTCTTTCTCTGAATGACCATATGATTATTTTCCCCCTCTGCAGTATGAGTCAAATAAGTTAGTCAAGAGTGTGCACCAGGACTACGACAGTGATTAAAGCATCTAAATGATCATGTTGTTAATATACAGTACCAGTCAAAAGTTTGGACACACCTAGTCATTCAAGGTTTTTTCTTTATTTTTACTATTTTCTACATTGTATAATAATAGTCAATACATCAACACTATGAAATTACACATATGGAATCATGTAGTAACCAAAAAAGTGTTAAAACAAATCCAAATATATTTTATATTTGAGTTTCTTCAAAGTAGCCACCCTTTGCCTTGATGACAGCTTTGCACACTCTTGGCATTCTCTCCACCAGCTTCATGAGGAATGCTTTTCCAACAGTCTTGAAGGAGTTCCCACATGCTGAGCATTTATTGGCTGCATTTCCTTCACCCAACTCATCCCAAACCATCTCAATTGGGTTGAGATCGGGTGATTGTAGAGGCCAGTTCATCTGATGCAGCACTCCATCTCTCTCCTTCTTGGTCAAATAGCCCTTACACAGCCTAGAGGTGTGTTTTGGATCATTGTCTTGAAAAACAAATTATAGTCCCATTAAGCGCAAACCAGATGGGATGACGCATCGCTGCAGAATGCTGTGGTAGCCATGCTGATTAAGTGTGCCTTGAATTCTAAATTAATCACAGACAGTGTCACCAGCATAGCAACATCACACCTCCTCCTCCGTGCTTCACGGTGGGAACCACACTTGTGATGCGGAGATCATCCGTTCACCTACTCCGCGTCACACAAAGACACATGTTTCTTAGCCTAAGGAAGTCTCTTCTTATTGGTGTCCTTTAGTAGTGGTTTATTTGCAGCAATTCGACCATCAAGGCCTGATTCATGCATTCTCCTCTGAAAAGTTGATGTTGAGATGTGTCCGTTACTTGAACTCTGAAACATTTATTTGGGCTGCATTCTGAGGCTGGTAACTCTAATGAACTTATCCTCTGCAGCAGAGAAGTAACTCTGGGTCTTCCTTTCCTGTGGCAGTCCTCATTAGAGACAGTTTCATCATAGAGCTTGATGGTTTTTGTGACTGCACTTGAAGAAACGTTCAAAGTTCTTGATATTTTCCATATTGACTAACCTTCATGTCTTAAAATAATGATGGACTGTTGTTTCTCTTTGATTATTTGAGCTGTTCTTGCCATAATATGGACTTGATCTTTTACCAAATAGGGCTATCTTCTGTATATCACCCCTACCTTGTCACAACACAACTGATTGGCTCAAACACATTAAGAAGGAAAGAAATTCCACAAATTTACTTTTAACAAGGCACGTCTGTTAATTGAATTGCATTCCAGGTGACTACCTCGTGAAGCTGTTTGAGAGAATGCCAAGAATGTGCAAAGCTGTCATCAAGGCAAAGGGTGGCTACTTTGAAGCATCTCAAATATAAAATATATTTTGATTTGTTTAACTTTTTTGGTTACTACATGATTCCATATGTTGTTTTTCATAGTTTTGATGTCTTCACTATTATTCTACAATGTAGAAAATTGTAAAAATAAAGAAAAACCCTTGAATGAGTAGGTGTGTCCAAACTTTTGACTGGTACTGTATATAAACCTTTTCTAAATGTCCATATTTGAATGATATTGTTACTGTGTTATTCCCTCTCTGCAGTGTGAGTCAGATAAGCTGGAGAAGAGTGTCTACCAGGACTATGACAGTGACAGTGGCGTCCCCGATGAACTCAAGCAGGACGAGCAGACCAGAGACATCCCTCTCAAGAGGTCAGGTCAAAGGGCACAACGTGATGATGTCATATCCCGGGAGCTCACTGGTCAAGTTCTCACGAGCTATGCTAGTAGTTCATGCGTGATGTACATCTCTATAAGTGGAAAGATACATGCATTATATATATCATTTTGAAAGAATTGTCATTATTTTGTTCTCAGTGTAGTGTTGAAACAGATGCATGAATGAATGACATTTTATTTCCGTGTCAAATCGCCAGTTGGTAACCCATCCCTTATGGGATTAACTGACACATAAACAAACATTACAACAATTCCTTGATAGTTCTTCCGGTGTTCTGGGCACATAAAGTGAAAAAGAAATCAACAGTAAAAATAATACAAAAAATAAATATATACTGTATATATACAGATAAATAAATCCAGAAAAATGAAATGGAAGGCATTTGAACCCAGTCTGGCACAAAGAGAAGATTGAAGTGTAAAACAGGCTTACGCACAATCTATATACATTTGTGCCATTTGCTATATGGGAGCTAAATATTTTTATGATTTAATTATAGGTATCCCCTTTTCTTTTATTCCAGGCTTTATCTGAAAATGTAGCAAACGGAAATACACAATGGACCAAAAATATTTTCATTTTCTCTTCGTGGCCCAGCCACATAATTCCAGGGTATATCTGGTGGTCTTTCTCTTCGTGGCTCAGCAACATAATGGGAGGGTATATCTGGTGGTCTTTCTCTTCGTGGCTCAGCAACATAATGCCAGGGTATATCTGGTGGTCTTTCTCTTCGTGGCTCAACAACATAATGCCAGGGTATATCTGGTGGTCTTTCTCTTCATGTCTCAGCAACATAATGCCAGGCTATATCTGGTGGTCTTTCTCTTCATGGCTCAGCAACATAATTCCAGGGTATATCTGGTGGTCTGTCTCTTCATGGCTCAGAAACATAATGAAAGGGTATATCTGGTGGTCTTCCTCTTCGTGGCTCAGCAACATAATGCCAGGATATATCTGGTGGTCTTTCTCTTCATGGCTCAGCAACATAATTCCAGGATATATCTGGTGGTCTTTCTCTTCATGGCTCAGCCACATAATTCCAGGGTATATCTGGTGGTCTTTCTCTTCATGGCTCAGCAACATAATGCCAGGGTATATCTGGTGGTCTTTCTCTTCATAGCTCAGCAACATAATGCCAGGGTATATCTTGTGGTCTTTCTGGAAAAAGGACCAGTGTATATCGTGGTAGAAAAGGCCATTTAAATGCATGTACTGGCTATATATTTAGAATAGGTGTCTCAAATATATGTTTAGCTCACCCCTACATAACCCATCGAAGTCGGCACAATTTCATCAAGTTCTTTGTCTACATAATGAAACATTTTCTTTTACCCTCCCCTTACTTCATAGCACTCAAATCACATGTTTGATGAACAAAATCATTAGCCCTCTGGTGCAGAAAAGAGGATGAATTACCACACTTAGAGGCTTTTTATCCCCATGTGAAAATGTTCTCAAATCTTCATCTTCTACAGTATTTCATTAAGCTTTCAATGAAGCCAGTTTTTAACAAATCATTGAAATACATTTCCTCCCACTTCCCATTTCTCGACTACTTCACACACACACACACACACACACACACACACACACACACACACACACACACACACACACACACACACACACACACACACACACACACACACACACACACACACACACACACTTCCATTGTTCTCTTGTTAACAGAGAGGAGGGGAGATTCTGCTTAAATCAGTGGGTAGACTATGTACAGTGGGGCAAAAAAGTATTTAGTCAGCCACCAATTTGCAAGTTCTCCTACTTAAAAAGATGAGAGAGGCCTGTAATTTTCATCATAGGTACACTTCAACTATGACAGACAAAATGAGAACAAAAAAATCCAGAAAATCACCTTGTAGAATTTTTTATGAATTTATTTGCAAATTATGGTGGAAAATAAGTATTTGGTCACCTACAAACAAGCAAGATATCTGGCTCTCACAGACCTGTAACTTCTTCTTTAAGAGGCTCCTCTGTCCTCCACTCGTTACCTGTATTAATGGCACCTGTTTGAACTTGTTATCAATATAAAAAACACCTGTCCACAACCTCAAACAGTCACACTCCAAACTCCACTATGGCCAAGACCAAAGAGCTGTCAAAGGACACCAGAAACAAAATTGTAGACCTGCACCAGGCTGGGAAGACAGCTTGGTTTGAAGAAATCAACTGTGTGAGCAATTATTAGGAAATGGAAGACATACAAGACCACTAATAATCTTCCTCTATCTGGGGCTCCATGCAAGATCTCACCCCGTGGGGTCAAAATGATCACAAGAACGTTGAGCAAAAATCCCAGAACCACACGGGGGGACCTAGTGAATGACCTGCAGAGAGCTGGGACCAAAGTAACAAAGCCTACCATCAGTAACACACTACGCCGCCAGGGACTCAAATCCTGCAGTGCCAGACGAATTGATGATGTACATAAACATTACACACAGTTATTGATTTCCATGCATGTTGTGTGGCGAAAGCCTTGGGTTCACTACATGCAGGTCAACACGGTGCCTGCAGGGTCTGGGTTCTCCCCAGTGTTTTGTACTGATCTAAGCCTCTAACACGCTCATTTCCCAATCTATCAGGAGGAATCACTGGCTAATTGAAGGGCTGCTGGAAGGTCACGTCCATGTCCAGCAATTAGAGATGTACTAATGAATGGTGGTAGATGCAGTTTCATCATTAGTCAGGGGGCTGGTTCTGTCAGGGGGCTAACTCGTGTCATGCCTCTTAATTGATAGATTTAGGAGATTTTATGAATGAATTTCTGGGCTCATCCACCGAGCCTCAGGGTTATGAACCTGAACCGCTGTCTATGTCTGGGCTCAACCACTGAGCCTCAGGGTTATGAACCTGAACCGCTGTCTGTGTCTTGGCTCAAACACAGAGCCTCATGGTTATGAACATGAACCACTGTCTGTCTAGGCTCAACTATCAAGCCTCAGGGTTATAAACATGAACCACTGTCTGTGCCTGGGTTCAACCACTGAGCCTCAGGGTTATGAACATGAACCACTATCAGTCTGGACTAAACCACCAAGCCTCGGGGTTATGAACCACTGTCTGTGTCTTGGCTCAAACACCGAGCCTCATGGTTATGAACATGAACCACTATCCGTCTGGACTCAACCACCAAGCCTCAGGGTTATGAACATGAACCACTGTCTGTCTAGGCTCAACTATCAAACCTCAGGGTTATAAACATGAACCACTGTCTGTGCCTGGGTTCAACCACTGAGCCTCAGGGTTATGAACATGAACCACTATCCGTCTGGACTCAACCACCAAGCCTCAGGGTTATGAACATGAACCGCTGTCTGTGTCTTGGCTCAAACACCGAGCCCCATGGTTATGAACATGAACCGCTGTCTGTGTCTTGGCTCAAACACCGAGCCTCATGGTTATGAACATGAACCGCTGTCTGTCTGGGCTCAACCACTGAGTCTCGGGGTTATAAACATGAACCACTGTCTGTCTAGGCTCAACCAGCAAGCCTCGGGGTTATAAACATGAACCGCTGTCTGTCTAGGCTCAACCAGTCTGTGTCTGGGCTCAACCACCAAGCCTCAGGGTTATGAACCACTGTCTGTGTCTTGGCTCAACCACTGAGCCTCAGGGTTATGAACACGAACCACTGTCTATGTCTAGGCTCAACCACTGAGCCTCAGGGTTATGAACCACTGTCTGTGTCTTGGCTCAACCACTGAGCCTCAGGGTTATGAACCTGAACCACTGTCTATGTCTGGGCTCAACCACCGCACTTCAGGGTTATGAACATGAACCACTGTCTATGTCTGGGCTCAACCACCGCACTTCAGGGTTATGAACATGAACCACTGACTATGTCTGGGCTCAACCACCAAACTTCAGGGTTATGAACATGAACCACTGACTATGTCTGGGCTCAACCACCGCACCTCAGGGTTATGAACCTGAACCACTGACTATGTCTGGGCTCAACCACCGCACCTCAGGGTTATGAACCTGAACCACTGTCTTGTTGTCCCGCCCTCACGCCTCTCCTTTCTCTCTAATCAGCATCTCCCCTCTCTCTCTAATCAGCCCGTCAAGGGAGACGCTGCGAAGCAGGAAGTAGTCAGACTACAGCCTTAACAAGGGCTCCAATGCTCCCATCCTGACCAACACAACCCTCAACGTGATTCGCCTGGTTGGAGAGTAATCATCTCCTCTCCTCTGTTCCTCTCCTCTCACCTCCCAGAAACATCCAAGACACTAAGTGATGACCGTGGTGACCCCTCTCCCGCAAGAGACCTCGATAACGGCACCAATTAACAAGCTCATCGCTCATTTAAGAATGTGAGGAACCAGGACCCTATTCCCAAGGCTACCTGGCAGTGTGACTGGCCTGTACCTGCCATCATTAGCCTGTCGTTATCCACGCCAGACCCCCGTGACCTTTCATTTCTTAAGTGGAATGTAAATGTCTGTTTGACGTCAATTGCGAGGTGTCGGTCCTCAACGTCAATTTTGCTTCCTGCTCAAATCGCAACCCGTCTTTGATTTGATTTAATTGGAGAGGAAGAAATGTCATTATGATAAGTGAGGTAGTTAAGGCTCCGAGTTTGTGAAGAAATCTCTGTTTTTCACTCGTGTTTTTAACTGATTTGAATTGAATTATGTTTCTAAATAACATTCTAAATGACCAGCGCAGTTCACTTATAGTGTAGTAAATTAATTTTATTCAACTAGCATTTATTTGTCGTTTTTTGCATTTCAGATGTATAATAGTACATGTATGATTTAAAACATAATGCGTCAAATAGAACATGTACAGTATACCAAGTCACTTAATGTGAAAGAAATACTCATCGGGATTTCTGTTTTAATAGTGCTCTGAAAAGTTAGATGACAGGGTTCTAGCATTCACAGAAAGAGAAAGTAAGAAAGTGCCAGTCTCAGCGCAAAAAGTGGCTCTTTCATCAGCTCTGGTTCAATGGTAACCTTGTTACAGCCATGTGCTCTGTAGCTATTCATTTTATTACCCTTTTCTCAAATGAAATTCCATCCACTCAGAGTACATGTAAATGCTCCATTGGCTGGGCAAATATATTATTATAAATCACTATTCGATTATGATTGACTTAAAACATCTTAGATTACATTACTATGAGAGTCCTGGGATCTAATGTTACCCCAGATACAATGTTGTCTGCTTTAGTTGGATATGATGAACAGTTGAGACCTTTTACATCCCAGGACATCTTATAGAGGTGAATGGAGAGTAAATCAGTTGTTTCATCACATCAGATACGTGCTTTCATTTGGTGCAGTGCTGATGTCAAACGTCATGTCCATTTTTTGGCATCCTGATCACATTCATATCAGTCATGTACTGTAAATCTCCCAGAGGATATTTGCTTAAAAGTTACATTCAAACATTTGAATTTATCCCATTCAAATTCCCCAAAAAGATGACGCTAGGGTTTTGGATCAACTTTTTTAGATATGAAAGATCCAAACAGAATTTCCAAGTATCTAATATGCCAGGCTAGTAGAATTTTGAGATTAGCTTTTTTGAACCTTTCTGTTGATAACTGTTTAACTGATATCAATTGTTTTGTTATTTAATATCTCATATTATGTAATAGCATGTATTATAATATGAATACCTTTCTAATATTTCCCATACAGGTTAAATGCATGCGGATGATGAACATTCTGAAGCCTATAGCCTTGGATGTCATCCGCTGTGTTTCCCAGCTGTTTGATCACTACCTATATGCTGTCTACACCTTCTTCCGCCGCAACAATATGGTACGGAAAAATACTACAAAGCTATTTCAATGGAGATTATTCATTGACCATGCATTTTAGTCCAGGACTAGGCTTAACCTGTGTCCGGGAAACTGGCCCTGAGGGTCTTTTACACAACCATACATGGCAGACCTGTTTTTGTATGTGACAGACTTGCATTATGTTCATTAGTGTCCCCAATGTGAATGTGTTCTATGTATCTCAAATGTTATCTTATATATTATTTACCACTCAATTATCTGTATGTGGGTACTGCTTCTGTGTTCCACCTCTTGTACACACATCACTCATTGGAAATTGTCAGTGGGGCTGTAGCTGAAATCACCTAAGATTGCTTTTCCCTTCTGTTGAGCCAATGTATTAGTGCTTATGTTGTTCAAATAGAGTTGGAATGAATGAGAGTGTCTTCAGAACAAGTCACCCTCCTTGAAAACATTACATTGTTACAGATATTACAGATATTTTCAGACTGTTCAGTAAGATAAGGGACACTGAAGTGCTAACTGGTCTGTTTATTAAGGAGATGATCGTGGACTTCAGGAAACAGCAGAGGGAGCAGCCCCCCTATCCACATCGACAGGACAGTAGTATCCACATCGACGGGACAGTAGTGGAGAAGGTGGAACGTTTTATGTTCCTCGGGATACACATCACGGACAAACTGAAATGGTCCACCCACACAGACAGCGTGGTGAAGAAGGCGCAACGGCGCCTCTTCAACCTCAGGAGGCTGAAGAAATTTGGCTTGTCACCAAAAACACTGACAAACTTTTACAGATGCACATTAGAGAGCATCCTGTCGGGCTGTATGACCGCCTGGTATGGCAACTGCTCAGCCCACAACCGTAAGGCTCTCCAGAGGGTAGTGAGGTCTGCACAATGCATCACTGGGGGCAAACTACCTGCCCTCCAGGACACCTACAGCACCCGATGTAGTTGACACTTCTACTCCACCTCCCCCTCTTTCTCTCACCGTCAATCTCTCTTTTTTTACAGACAGGCCACAATGAGTAACAGAGCAAGTTTTCTGCCCCTGTAAAAAACAAAAAAAATCGTTATCACTTTAAAACTCTTCTGAGGCTATTTTAGCAGCTTAAGCTGTCGCTAAAGAAAGCACTCAGTGTGCGTGGGACTATGTGTGACTGATAAACCCCGGAGGAGCTGGTAATGATATCAACAAAATGGCTGTCACATGCCAGAGTGGATGAGGCTCTGCTGCTGCTCTGCTGCCTGGGTCCTGGCTTCTCCTCAGGGGGTCCAGAGAGCGTGCTTGTGATTAGGACAGGAGGACAGTCACATGGCACCTTGACAGGGCATCCCTCGTTTTCACCTCCTTTCTATCGCTTTCTCTCTGTGTTTCTATATTTCTCTGTCTTGCTGCACTTCTTTCTCTCCCCCTTCCTCTTTCTCCCTCTCTCTGTATTTCTCTCTCTCTGTATTTCTCTTTTTCTCTCCCCCATATTTCTGTCTCTCCTTCTCTCTTTCTTTCTCTGTATTTCTCTCTCTGTGTATTTTTCTCTCCTCTCTATATTACTCTCTCTCTCCCATCTCTCTCTGGCTTTCCATTTCTGTTTCCTCCTCCATCTCTCCTTTTGGGTTCACTCTTCCTTTAGTTCTTCAACTGTCTCTCTTCCTGCCTCTATCACTCTTCTGCTCCTCGTTAGTTTCCAGTTCAATATGGCTCTCATTCCAAGACACCCACACTCAAATGCTAATGCTTTATGAATATTTACAAATCCCCTGAAAATGTATATGCACGTATACGCTGTTGTTGTTGTGACCTACCGATGGCTTATAATACCATGAGCATTGAGTGGTTGATATAAAGCCCCTCGTTCCCTGAGTAATGAGCAATATTAATATTAGATAGGGTAAAAGCACCATTTTATACCGCTGCGATATTACCTCCGTCACACATTCACGCCTTCTTGTCCAGAGTTAATAACGGGGGAAGAGATCTGGAGAGTTACAAATACCTTATGGGGAAAATACATCACCATTCAGATGATGAAATGCTTTTCCTCTGGGTACGTCTTGGATTCAGCCCCCCTTCTGCGCTCATTCCAGTGAGGAGAGATGGAGATGGAGGTAGAGGGGGAGGGAGGGAGGGAGAACGTTGGAGAGAAGGGGATGGCTGTCGAGACTTCTTGTTCGGGCGGGGCTTAGCGGTCAACGTCACCGGTCTTCTAGCCATCATTGATCCATGTTTCATTTTCCATTGGTTTTATCTTATCTTCCTACACACCTGGTTCCCATCCCATCCATTAATTGTTGTGTATTTAACCCACTGTTTCCCCTTGTCAGAGATTGTTTATTGTTATGCTCGTGTTTTATGGATTGGTGTGCGACGGGTTCTTGTACCCACGTTTATTTTATTATGTACTTGGGTTTTGGAGTTTGTTTTACGTTATTTTTATTTTAAATTTTTTTTACCCCTTTTTCTCCCCAAATTTCGTGGTATCCAGTTGTTGTAGTAGCTACTATCTTGTCTCATTGCTACAACTCCCGTACGGGCTCGGGAGAGACGAAGGTTGAATGTCATGCGTCCTCCGATACACAACCCAACCCAGCCGTACTGCTTCTTAACACAGCACGCATCCAACCCGGAAGCCAGCCGCACCAATGTGTCGGAGGCTACACCGTGCACCTGACATTGTGCGCTAGCCAAAAGACGAAGGTTGAATGTCATGCGTCCTCCGATACACAACCCAACGCATGACATTCAACCTTGGCTAGCGCGCACTGCGCCCGGCCCGCCGCAGGAGTCGCTGGTGCGCGATGAGACAAGGAGATCCCTACAGAACAATCCCTCCCTAACCCGGACGACGCTAGACTAATTGTGCGTCGCCCCACAGACCTCCCGGTTGCGGCCGGTTACGAAAGAGCCTGGGCGCGAACCCAGGGACTTTGATGGCACAGCTGGCGCCCTTAACCACTGCGCCACCCGGGAGGCCTGTTTTACGTTATTAAACTACTCCATTATACCAAGTTTGATTCTCCTGCGCCTGACTTCCCTGCCACCTACACAGACGACATGACAGAATCTCTGACCCTAAATATGAAGTCAGCAGGAGAAAGTACCCTGAACATGGAGGTGGAGGAACGCGTCCAGCAGCATACGCAGAAGCTTTACCATCTGGGAGTCGCCATGGATCGCGTTGTACAGAATATTGGACCGCTGTGAGAGACAGGGAGTTCTTCCAGTGCCTCCACCAGCACAACCGGGGTCTATCCTGAGCGCCCCTTTCCCGCCTGAATCCAGTGGGATCCGTCTATCCATGCCACAGGCGTACGACGGAAGTGCTGCCAACTGCCAGGGTTTCCTCCTCCAATTAAATCTTTATCTGGCCACAGTCCAACCAGCTCCATTGGACCGTGAGAAGGGTTTCGCCCTCGTCTCGTGCCTCACCGGAGAGCACTGGAGTGGGCCAGCTCCATGTGTGGAGAGGAAGATGCGGCGTTGGACCATTTTGAGGCGTTCACCCGCCGTTTCCGGGCAGTCTTCGACCACCCACCCGAGGGCAGAGCGGTGAGCGTCTATCATCTGAGGCGAGGAGCGCCCAGGAGTTTGCCCTGGAGTTTAGGACCCTGGCTGCCGGCGCGGGATGGAAGAACAGGGCCATGATCGACCATTACCGCTGCAGTTTGCGTGAGGACATCCATCAGGAGTTGGCCTGCAGAGACACCACCCTCACTGCAGAGACACCACCCTCACCTTCGACCAGCTGGTGGACCTGTCCATCCGGCTGGACAACCTGCTGGCTACTCGCGGACGTCCAGATCGGGGTCTGGTGGTTCCATCCTCCCGCACCCCCTCTCCGATACCCATGGAGCTGGTAGGGACGGTGCACAGGGAGACCGGAGGGGGTTCCCACTCGTGCACCATCTGTGGCTGCGGAGGGCACACTGCTGGTCGGTGCCGGATTGGTTCCTCTGGGAATTGAGGCAGCAGGCAGGGCGCTCTTGCATCACCCCAGGTGAGTCAGCACCATTCTCTCCCAGAGCCCTCTGTCCCACATATATGTGTGTCTGTCACTTTTCCTGAATTTCCCCTCGTTCCCAGCATACGACGCTAGTAGATTCAGGCGTGGCTGGGAATTTCATTGATAAAGTGTTAACTCATAGTTTAGAGACCCCTATTGTTCCCGTGGATGTGCCCTTCCCCGTTCACTCCTTAGATAGTCAACCAATAGGGTCAGGGTTAATCAGGGAGGCCACCGCTCCTTTGAGTATGGTGATGCAGGGGCTTCACATGGAAAAGATTAGTATTTTCCTTATTGACTCTCCTGCGTATCCTGTGGTGCTAGGCCTACCCTGGTTATCTTATCATAACCCCACTGTTTCTTGGCCACAGAGGGCTCTCACGGTGTGGTTGCAAGAGTGCTCAGGTAGGTGTTTAGGGGTTTCCGTTGGTGCTACTATGGTGGAAAGTCCAGACCAGGTCTCCATCGTGCACATTCCCCCAGAATATGCCGAATTACCACCCCATCGACAGGGCGATTGTGCGATAGATCTTCTGGTAGATGCTGCACTTCCCAGGAGTCACATGTATCCCCTGTTGCAAGCGGAGACGGTGGCTATGGAGACATATGTCTCCGAATCCCTGTGTCAGGGGTACATTCGGTCCTCCACTTCACCCACCTCCTCGAGTTAATTTTTTGTGAAGAAGAAGGATGGAGGTCTGCGTCCATGCATTGATTATCGAGATCTAAATCAAATCATGGTGAGGTACAGTTAGTTACCCGCTACCTCTTATCGCCACGGCGATTGTGTCAATGCAGGGGACACGCTTCTTCACTAAACTGGATCTCCGGAGTGCGTACAACCTGGTGCGTATCTGAGAGGGAGACGAGTGGAAGACGGCTTTCAGTACCACCTCAGGGCATGCCGTACGGGTTGATGAATGCTCTATCAGTCTTCCAATCCTTTGTAGACAAGATTTTCAGGGACCTGCACGGGCAGGGTGTAGTGGAGTATATTGATGACATTCTGATATACTCCACTACACGCGCCGAGCATGTGTCCCTGGTGCGCAAAGTGCTTGGTCGCCTGTTGGAGCATGACCTGTACGTCAAGGCTGAGAAATGCCTGTTCTTCCAACAGTCCGTCTCCTTCCTAGGGCATCGTATTTCCATGTCGGGAGTGGAGATAGAGAGTGACCGCATTGCAGCCGTGCGTAATTGGCCGACTCCCACCACGGTGAAGAAGGTGCAGCTATTCTTAGGGTTTGCCAACTACTACCGGAGGTTTACCGGGGTTTTGGTCAGGTAGCTGCTCCCATTACTGCTGTCACGTAGAGTAGGCCAGAAAGCTATACTGGAAAACCTAACCTCTATCAAAATAAAAAGATGGCGGAGCCGCAAATGTTCTTCTGTGCTTCAGGGTGTTTATTTACAAAGTGATTCTGGAACAAAAACAACAGTACTGCCATCAAAGATATACCTTATGGACCAGCTAAAAACAATGCTACCCCATCCACAGCTCAATCCAAAATGCCTCCCCATGAACTGAAAGAGAGGCTCTTTTTGTAGGGCTAGCCCCTCCCCTCAGAACAATTAACACTAATTAATTAAGCAATTACCTATACAAACCTACATTTTCCTTTTAACTAAACAAACATACTAAAGTATATACATTGCAACATGTTTATGAAACAATATCACAACATAACATTTACAAAATTACATCACTACTGACAGTGTCTTTCAACATGCCCATTTACATTAATGAGGCATTTGGGACAGGCACTACAAAGTCACCCAATTCCCTCTGCTCGGGTCCTTATCCAGCATACACGGAAGCTACAGAGATGGAGAGAGAGAGGAACAGAACAAACAAACAACGCGCTCATCCCTAACATCGATAAGTAAAATACATATTTCTTATATTAAATATGAACATTGACAAGTATGAAATGTATGTACTAAGACAGAGAAGTTAACTTGTGTGTTGACCCACATTGTGACCTTACCTGATAATGGAGCAGGGAGGAGTGATGAATGTGTGCGTGCGTTAAAGTACCAAATGCTGCCCGCGGCCAGTGACGGACTTCTACGTCACAACTGCACTGCTGAAGGGGGGGCCCGGGGCCCGGCCCGCGACCGACTAAAATAGGTTAAAGTGAAAATAGGTGTTTAGAATTTTTTTCAAATGTAATAAACATTAAAAAACAGATCTTATTTAAAGTATTCAGACCCATTGCTATGAGACTTGAAATTGAGTTCTGGTGCATCCTGTTTCCATTGATCATTCTTGAGATGTTTCTACAACTTGATTGGACTACTCCTGTGGTAAATTCAATTGATTGGACATGATTTGGAAAGGCACACACCTGTCTATATACAGTCCCACAGTTGACAGTGCATGTTGAAGCAAAAACCAAGACATGATGTCATGTATTGTCATGTTGTGTCTTTCTGTCCTTTCCTTTCACCCTGTCTCCCTCTGCTGGTCGTATTAGGTTACCTTTTCTCCCCCGCTTTCCCCCAGCTGTTCCTTGTCTCCTCCTGACTACCTCGTCACCCCGTTTCCCACCTGTTCCCTTTTTCCCTCTGATTAGTCCCCTATATCTCTCTCTGTTTTTGTTCCTGTCCTTGTCGGATTCTTGTTTGTTGTGTTTCATGCCTGAGCCAGACTATCGTCATGTTTGCTGTAACCTTGTCCTGTCCTGTCGGAATCTGCCGGTCTATCTGAGCCTACCTATGTTTGGTTATTAAAGAAGCTCTGTTTAAGTTAGTTCGCTTTTGGGTCCTCATTCACTCACCGTAACAGAAGAATACGACCAAGAATGGACCCAGCGACTTCGGATCCTCTCCACTCAGCCGTCGAGATCCAGGGAGCGATGCTAGGCAGACACGAGCAGGAATTGTCTGCTGCTCGACATGCCGTTGAGACCCTGGCCACCCAAGTCTCCAACCTCACAGAACAGGTTCACCATCTCCGCCTCGATCCACCGGCCACTTCCAGGGCTTTCGAATCTCCGGAGCCCAGAATCAATAACCCGCCGTGTTACTCTGGGGAGCCCACTGAATGCCGCTCGTTCCTCACCCAGTGTGATATTGTGTTTTCTCTCCAGCCCAACACTTACGCCAGGAGCACTGCTCGTGTCGCCTACGTCATATCTCTCCTTACTGGACGGGCTCGTGAGTGGGGCACGGCAATCTGGGAGGCAAGGGCTGAGTGTACTAACCAGTATCAGGACTTTAAGGAGGAGATGATACAGGTTTTTGATTGATCTGTTTTTGGGGAGGAGGCTTCCAGGGCCCTGTCTTCCCTATGTCAAGGCAATCGATCCATCACAGACTACTCTATTGAGTTTCGCACTCTTGCTGCCTCCAGTGGCTGGAACGAGCCGGCTTTGCTCGCTCGTCTTCTGGAGGGTCTCCGCGCAGAGGTAAAGGATGAGATTCTCTCCCGGGAGGTTCCTTCCAGCGTGGATTCCTTGATTGAACTCGCTATTCGCATTGAGCGACGGGTTGATCTTCGTCACCGAGCTCGTGGAAAGGAGCTCGCGTTCTCCGTTGCCCCCCTCTCCGCATCACTACCATCTTCCTCTGCCGGCTCGGGAGCTGAGCCTATGCAGCTGGGAGGTATCCGCATCTCGACTAAGGAGAGGGAACGGAGAATCACCAACCGCCTCTGTCTCTATTGCGGTTCTGCTGGTCATTTTGTCACTTCATGTCCAGTAAAAGCCAGAGCTCATCAGTAAGCGGAGGGCTACTGGTGAGCGCTACTACTCCTGTCTCTCCTTCAAGATCCTGCACTACCTTGTCGGTCCATCTACGCTGGACCGGTTCGTCAGCTTCCTGCAGTGCCTTAATAGACTCTGGGGCGGAGGGCTGTTTTATGGACGAGACCTGGGCTCGGGAACATGACATTCCTCTCAGACAGTTAAGGGAGTCCACGGCCTTGTTCGCCCTGGATGGTAGTCCTCTCCCCAGGATTCAGCGTGAGACGCTACCTTTAACCCTCACTGTTTCTGGTAATCATAGCGAAACCATTTCTTTTTTGATTTTTCGTTCACCTTTTACACCTGTTGTTTTGGGCCATCCCTGGCTAGTTTGTCATAATCCTTCCATTAATTGGTCTAGTAATTCTATCCTCTCCTGGAACGTCTCTTGTCATGTGAAATGTTTAATGTCTGCTATCCCTCCTGTTTCCTCTGTCTCTTCTTCACAGGAGGAGCCTGGTGATTTGACAGGGGTGCCGGAGGAATATCACGATCTGCGCACGGTGTTCAGTCGGTCCAGGGCCACCTCTCTTCCTCCACACCGGTCGTATGATTGTAGTATTGATCTCCTTCCGGGAACCACTCCCCCCCGGGGTAGACTATACTCTCTGTCGGCTCCCGAACGTAAGGCTCTCGAGGATTATTTGTCTGTAGCTCTTGACGCCGGTACCATAGTCCCCTCCTCCTCTCCCGCCGGAGCGGGGTTTTTTTTTGTCAAGAAGAAGGACGGGTCTCTGCGCCCCTGCATAGATTATCGAGGGCTGAATGACATAACAGTGAAGAATCGTTATCCGCTTCCTCTTATGTCTTCAGCCTTCGAGATCCTGCAGGGAGCCAGGTTTTTCACTAAGTTGGACCTTCGTAACGCTTACCATCTCGTGCGCATCAGGGAGGGGGACGAGTGGAAGACGGCGTTTAACACTCCGTTAGGGCACTTTGAATACCGGGTTCTTCCTTTCGGCCTCGCTAACGCTCCAGCTGTCTTTCAGGCATTAGTCAATGATGTCCTGAGAGACATGCTGAACATCTTTGTTTTCGTTTACCTTGACGATATCCTGATTTTTTCACCGTCACTCCAGATTCATCTTCAGCACGTTCGACGTGTCCTCCAGCGCCTTTTAGAGAATTGTCTTTTTGTGAAGGCTGAGAAGTGCACTTTTCATGCCTCCTCCGTCACATTTCTCGGTTCTGTTATTTCCGCTGAAGGCATTAAGATGGATCCCGCTAAGGTCCAAGCTGTCATTGATTGGCCCGCTCCTAAGTCACGCGTCGAGCTGCAGCGCTTTCTCGGCTTCGCGAACTTCTATCGTCGTTTCATCCGTAATTTCGGTCAGGTGGCAGCTCCTCTCACAGCCCTTACTTCTGTCAAGACGTGCTTTAAGTGGTCCGTTTCCGCCCAGGGAGCTTTTGATCTCCTCAAGAATCGTTTTACATCCGCTCCTATCCTTGTTACACCTGACGTCTCTAGACAGTTCGTTGTCGAGGTTGACGCGTCAGAGGTGGGCGTGGGAGCCATTCTTTCTCAGCGCTCCCTCTCTGACGACAAGGTCCACCCATGCGCGTATTTTTCTCATCGCCTGTCCCCGTCGGAACGTAACTATGATGTGGGAAACCGCGAACTGCTCGCCATCCGGTTAGCCCTAGGCGAATGGCGACAGTGGTTGGAGGGGGCGACCGTTCCTTTTGTCGTTTGGACTGACCATAGGAACCTTGAGTACATCCGTTCTGCCAAACGACTTAATGCGCGTCAGGCGCGTTGGGCGCTGTTTTTCGCTCGTTTCGAGTTCGTGATTTCTTATCGTCCGGGCTCTAAGAACACCAAGCCTGATGCTTTATCTCGTCTCTTCAGTTCTTCAGTAGCCTCCACTGACCCCGAGGGGATTCTCCCTGAGGGGCGTGTTGTCGGGTTGACTGTATGGGGAATTGAGAGGCAGGTAAAGCAAGCGCTCACTCACACTCCGTCGCCGCGCGCTTGTCCTAGGAACCTTCTTTTCGTTCCCGTTCCTACTCGTCTGGCCGTTCTTCAGTGGGCTCACTCTGCCAAGTTAGCCGGCCACCCTGGCGTTCGGGGTACGCTTGCTTCCATTCGCCAGCGTTTTTGGTGGCCCACCCGGGAGCATGACACGCGTCGTTTCGTGGCTGCTTGTTCGGTCTGCGCGCAGACTAAGTCCGGTAACTCCCCTCCTGCCGGCCGTCTCAGGCCGCTTCCCATTCCCTCTCGACCGTGGTCTCACATCGCCTTAGATTTTGTCACCGGACTGCCTTCGTCAGCGGGGAAGACTGTTATTCTTACGGTTGTCGATAGGTTCTCTAAGGCGGCTCATTTCATTCCCCTTGCTAAGCTTCCTTCTGCTAAAGAGACGGCACAAATCATCATCGAGAATGTTTTCAGAATTCATGGCCTTCCGTCAGACGTCGTTTCGGACAGAGGTCCGCAATTCACGTCTCAATTTTGGAGGGAGTTTTGCCGTTTGATTGGGGCTTCCGTCAGTCTCTCTTCCGGCTTTCACCCCCAGTCTAACGGTCAAGCAGAACGGGCCAATCAGACTATTGGTCGCATCTTACGCAGTCTTTCTTTTCGCAACCCTGCGTCTTGGTCAGAACAGCTCCCCTGGGCAGAATACGCCCACAACTCGCTTCCTTCGTCTGCGACCGGGCTATCTCCTTTTCAGAGTAGCCTCGGGTACCAGCCTCCGCTGTTCTCATCTCAGTTCGCCGAGTCCAGCGTCCCCTCCGCTCAGGCTTTTGTCCAACGTTGCGAGCGCACCTGGAAGAGGGTCAGGTCTGCACTTTGCCGTTATAGGACGCAGACTGTGAGGGCTGCTAATAAGCGTAGAACTAAGAGTCCTAGATATTGTCGCGGTCAGAGAGTTTGGCTCTCCACTCAGAACCTTCCCCTTAAGACGGCTTCTCGCAAGTTGACCCCGCGGTTCATTGGTCCGTTCCGTATTTCTCGGGTCATTAATCCTGTCGCAGTTCGACTTCTTCTTCCGCGATACCTTCGTCGCGTCCACCCGGTCTTCCATGTCTCCTGTATTAAGCCCGTTCTTCGCGCCCCCGCTCGTCTTCCCCCCCCCCCCCCATCCTTGTCGAGGGCGCACCCATCTACAGGGTCCGCAGGATTTTGGACATGCGTCCTCGGGGCCGTGGTCACCAGTACCTCGTTGATTGGGAGGGGTACGGTCCTGAGGAGAGGAGTTGGGTTCCCTCTCGGGACGTGCTGGACCGTGCGCTGATCGAGGATTTCCTCCGTTGCCGCCAGGTTTCCTCCTCGAGTGCGCCAGGAGGCGCTCGGTGAGTGGGGGGGTACTGTCATGTATTGTCATTTTGTGTCTTTCTGTCCTTTCCTTTCACCCTGTCTCCCTCTGCTGGTCGTATTAGGTTACCTTTTCTCCCCCGCTTTCCCCCAGCTGTTCCTTGTCTCCTCCTGACTACCTCGTCACCCCGTTTCCCACCTGTTCCCTTTTTCCCTCTGATTAGTCCCCTATATCTCTCTCTGTTTTTGTTCCTGTCCTTGTCGGATTCTTGTTTGTTGTGTTTCATGCCTGAGCCAGACTATCGTCATGTTTGCTGTAACCTTGTCCTGTCCTGTCGGAATCTGCCGGTCTATCTGAGCCTACCTATGTTTGGTTATTAAAGAAGCTCTGTTTAAGTTAGTTCGCTTTTGGGTCCTCATTCACTCACCGTAACACATGAGGTCAAAGGAATTGTCCGTAGAGCTCTGAGGCAGGATTGTGTCAAGGCACATTTAAGATCTCCAAGATCACAGTGGCTTCCATCATTCTTAAATGGAAGAAGTTTGGAACCACCAAGACTCTTCCTAGAGCTGGCCGCCCAGCCAAACTGAGCAATCGGGGGAGAAGGGCCTTGGTCAGGGAGGTGACCAAGTACCCAATGGTCACTCTGAGAGAGCTATAGAGTTCCTCTGTGGAGATGGGAGAACCTTCCAGAAGGCAACCATCTCTGCAGCACTCCACCAATCAGGCCTTTATAGTAGAGTGGCCAGACGGAAGCCACTCCTCAGAAAAAAAGGCACATGACAGCCCGCTTGGAGTTTGCCAAAAGGCACCTAAAGGACTCTCAGACCATGAGAAAAAAGATTCTCTGGTTCTGATGAAACCAAGATTGAACTCTTTGGCCTGAATGCCAAGCGTCACGTCTGGAGGAAACCTGGCTCCATCCCTACGGTGAAGCATGGTGGTGGCAGCATCATGCTGGGGGGGGATGTTTTTCAGCGGCAGGGACTGGGAGACCAGTCAGGATCGAGGGAAAGATGAAGTGAGCAAAGTACAGAGAGATCCATGATGAAAACCTGCTCCAGAGCGCTCAGGACTTCAGACTGGGGCAAAGGTTCCCCTTCCAACAGGACAGTGACCCAGGCACACAGCCAAGACAATGCAGGAGTGGTTTCGGGACAAGTCTCTGAATGTCCTTGAGTGGCCCAGCCAGAGCCCGGACTTGAACCCGATCAAACATCTTTGGAGAGACCTGAAAATAGCTGTGCAGCGACGCTAACCCATCCAACCTGATCTGCAGAGAAGAATGGGAGAAAATCACCAAATAAAGGTGTGCCAAGCTTGTAGCATCATACCCACAAAGACTCAAGGCTGTATTCGCTGCCATAGGTGCTTCAACAAAGTACTGAGTAAAGGTTCTGAATACTTATATAAATGTGATATCAGTTTTGTATTTTTTATACATTTGCAAAAATTTCTAAAAGCCTGTTTTTGCTTTGTACTTATGGGGTATTGTGTGTAGATTGATGAGGGAATAAAACAATTAAATCAATTTTAGAATAAGGCTCTAATGTAACGTGATGTGGAAAAAGTCAAGGGGTCTGAATACTTTCCGAATGTACTATTCCTAGTACATATAACTAGGAACAAAGTGCCAGATAATAAACAGTAGCAACAACAGAGTGAAAGGATATGGGAGTGGGAGAGTGAAAGACTGACTCAACATTAAGAAAATATTTGACTATGTACAGACTCAGTGAGCATAGCTTTGCTATTGAGAAAGGCTGCCAAAGGCAGACCTGGCTCTCAAGAGAAGACGTGCACACCGCCGTATGTGCACACTGCCCACAAAATGAGGTGGAAACTGAGCTGCACTTCCTAACCTCCTGCCAAATGTATGACCATATTAGAGAGACATATTTCCCTCAGATTAAACAGACCCACAAATAATTTGAAAACAAATCCAATTTTATAAACTCCCATATCTATTAGGTGAAATACCACAGTGTGCCATCACAGCAGCAATAGTTGTGTCCTGTTGCCACAAGAAAAGGGCAACCAAAAAAAATACAAATTATAATATTCTAACAAGCCAAAATGTGCAGAAGAAACACAGCTGAACCTGGATATACCATCCAACACAAAACTGGGTGAGTAATGTTCAGTCTGAACCTACTTTCTGAAGACAGAAAGTAAAAGACAATCTCTAGGTGATTTTGTTTTATAAAGCTTAATAAATACGGCTACCAAACTGCTAGGAAAGAATCTCCTTAAAATGATCACTTAAGTGTGAATCGAGAGGTACGAAAACGAGAGGCGGGAAAACTCTTGAGCCTTACAATGGCAGGAGAGTTTCACAGCCCCTCCACACCCAAATGCAGCGTCCTTTGAAGCCCCCTCCATCTGCCCTGGCCTGTCTCCCCCTGTCTCCTACAGGTACCTCCACCACACTCCTCCCTCTCTGTTCACCGTCTGCCCTGGCCTGTCTCCTACAGGTACCTCCTCCACCACACTCCTCCCTCTCTGTTCACTGTCTGCCCTGGCCAGTCTCCCCCTGTCTGGTACAGGTACCTCCTCCACCACACTCCTCCCTCTCTGTTCACCGTCTGCCCTGGCCTGTCTCCTACAGGTACCTCCACCACACTCCTCCCTCTCTGTTCACTGTCTGCCCTGGCCTGTCTCCTACAGGTACCTCCACCACCACACTCCCCCCTCTCTGTTCACCGTCTGCCCTGGCCTGTCTCCTACAGGTACCTCCACCACACTCCTCCCTCTCTGTTCAACGTCTGCCCTGGCCTGTCTCCTACAGGTACCTCCACCACACTCCTCCCTCTCTGTTCACCGTCTGCCCTGGCCTGTCTCCTACAGGTACCTCCACCACACTCCTCCCTCTCTGTTCACTGTCTGCCCTGGCCTGTCTCCTACAGGTACCTCCACCACACTCCTCCCTCTCTGTTCACCGTCTGCCCTGGCCTGTCTCCTACAGGTACCTCCACCACACTCCTCCCTCTCTGTTCACTGTCTGCCCTGGCCTGTCTCCTACAGGTACCTCCACCACACTCCTCCCTCTCTGTTCACCGTCTGCCCTGGCCTGTCTCCTACAGGTACCTCCTCCACCACACTCCTCCCTCTCTGTTCACCGTCTGCCCTGGCCTGTCTCCTACAGGTACCTCCACCACACTCCTCCCTCTCTGTTCACCGTCTGCCCTGGCCTGTCTCCTACAGGTACCTCCACCACCACACTCCTCCCTCTCTGTTCACCGTCTGCCCTGGCCTGTCTCCTACAGGTACCTCCACCACACTCCTCCCTCTCTGTTCACTGTCTTCCCTGGCCTGTCTCCTACAGGTACCTCCACCACACTCCTCCCTCTCTGTTCACCGTCTGCCCTGGCCTGTCTCCTACAGGTACCTCCACCACACTCCTCCCTCTCTGTTCACTGTCTTCCCTGGCCCGTCTCCTACAGGTACCTCCACCACACTCCTCCCTCTCTGTTCACTGTCTGCCCTGGCCTGTCTCCTACAGGTACCTCCACCACACTCCTCCCTCTCTGTTCACTGTCTGCCCTGGCCTGTCTCCTACAGGTACCTCCACCACACTCCTCCCTCTCTGTTCACTGTCTGCCCTGGCCTGTCTCCTACAGGTACCTCCTCCACCACACTCCTCCCTCTCTGTTCACTGTCTGCCCTGGCCTGTCTCCTACAGGTACCTCCTCCACCACACTCCTCCCTCTCTGTTCACCGTCTGCCCTGGCCTGTCTCCTACAGGTACCTCCACCACCACACTCCTCCCTCTCTGTTCACTGTCTGCCCTGGCCTGTCTCCCCCTGTCTCCTACAGGTACCTCCACCACACTCCTCCCTCTCTGTTCACCGTCTGCCCTGGCCTGTCTCCTACAGGTACCTCCACCACACTCCTCCCTCTCTGTTCACCGTCTGCCCTGGCCTGTCTCCTACAGGTACCTCCACCACACTCCTCCCTCTCTGTTCACTGTCTGCCCTGGCCTGTCTCCCCCTGTCTGGTACAGGTACCCCCACCACACTCCCCCCTCTCTGTTCACCATCTGCCTTGGCCTGTATCCTACAGGTACCTCCACCACACTCCCCCCTCTCTGTTCACCGTCTGCCCTGGCCTGTCTCCCCCTGTCTGGTACAGGTACCTCCACCACACTCCCCCCTCTCTGTTCACCGTCTGCCCTGGCCTGTCTCCCCCTGTCTGGTACAGGTACCTCCACCACACTCCCCCCTCTCTGTTCACCGTCTGCCCAGGCCTGTCTCCCCCTGTCTGGTATAGGTACCCCCGCCACACTCCCCCCTCTCTGTTCACCGTCTGCCCTGGCCTGTCTCCCCCTGTCTGGTACAGGTACCTCCACCACACTCCCCACTCTCTGTTCACCGTCTGCCCTGGCCTGTCTCCCCCTGTCTGGTATAGGTACCCCCGCCACACTCCTCCCTCTCTGTTCACTGTCTGCCCTGGCCTGTCTCCTACAGGTAGCTCCACCACACTCCTCCCTCTCTGTTCACCGTCTGCCCTGGCCTGTCTCATACAGGTACCTCCTCCACCACACTCCTCCCTCTCTGTTCACCGTCTGCCCTGGCCTGTCTCCTACAGGTACCTCCACCACACTCCTCCCTCTCTGTTCACCGTCTGCCCTGGCCTGTCTCCTACAGGTACCTCCACCACACTCCTCCCTCTCTGTTCACTGTCTGCCCTGGCCTGTCTCCTACAGGTACCTCCACCACACTCCTCCCTCTCTGTTCACCGTCTGCCCTGGCCTGTCTCCTACAGGTACCTCCACCACACTCCTCCCTCTCTGTTCACTGTCTGCCCTGGCCTGTCTCCTACAGGTAGCTCCACCACACTCCTCCCTCTCTGTTCACCGTCTGCCCTGGCCTGTCTCCTACAGGTACCTCCTCCACCACACTCCTCCCTCTCTGTTCACCGTCTGCCCTGGCCTGTCTCCTACAGGTACCTCCACCACACTCCTCCCTCTCTGTTCACCGTCTGCCCTGGCCTGTCTCCTACAGGTACCTCCACCACCACACTCCTCCCTCTCTGTTCACCGTCTGCCCTTGCCTGTCTCCTACAGGTACCTCCACCACACTCCTCCCTCTCTGTTCACTGTCTTCCCTGGCCTGTCTCCTACAGGTACCTCCACCACACTCCTCCCTCTCTGTTCACCGTCTGCCCTGGCCTGTCTCCTACAGGTACCTCCACCACACTCCTCCCTCTCTGTTCACTGTCTTCCCTGGCCCGTCTCCTACAGGTACCTCCACCACACTCCTCCCTCTCTGTTCACTGTCTGCCCTGGCCTGTCTCCTACAGGTACCTCCACCACACTCCTCCCTCTCTGTTCACTGTCTGCCCTGGCCTGTCTCCTACAGGTACCTCCACCACACTCCTCCCTCTCTGTTCACTGTCTGCCCTGGCCTGTCTCCTACAGGTACCTCCTCCACCACACTCCTCCCTCTCTGTTCACTGTCTGCCCTGGCCTGTCTCCTACAGGTACCTCCTCCACCACACTCCTCCCTCTCTGTTCACCGTCTGCCCTGGCCTGTCTCCTACAGGTACCTCCACCACCACACTCCTCCCTCTCTGTTCACTGTCTGCCCTGGCCTGTCTCCCCCTGTCTCCTACAGGTACCTCCACCACACTCCTCCCTCTCTGTTCACCGTCTGCCCTGGCCTGTCTCCTACAGGTACCTCCACCACACTCCTCCCTCTCTGTTCACCGTCTGCCCTGGCCTGTCTCCTACAGGTACCTCCACCACACTCCTCCCTCTCTGTTCACTGTCTGCCCTGGCCTGTCTCCCCCTGTCTGGTACAGGTACCCCCACCACACTCCCCCCTCTCTGTTCACCATCTGCCTTGGCCTGTATCCTACAGGTACCTCCACCACACTCCCCCCTCTCTGTTCACCGTCTGCCCTGGCCTGTCTCCCCCTGTCTGGTACAGGTACCTCCACCACACTCCCCCCTCTCTGTTCACCGTCTGCCCTGGCCTGTCTCCCCCTGTCTGGTACAGGTACCTCCACCACACTCCCCCCTCTCTGTTCACCGTCTGCCCAGGCCTGTCTCCCCCTGTCTGGTATAGGTACCCCCGCCACACTCCCCCCTCTCTGTTCACCGTCTGCCCTGGCCTGTCTCCCCCTGTCTGGTACAGGTACCTCCACCACACTCCCCACTCTCTGTTCACCGTCTGCCCTGGCCTGTCTCCCCCTGTCTGGTATAGGTACCCCCGCCACACTCCCCCCTCTCTGTTCACCGTCTGCCCTGGCCTGTCTCCCCCTGTCTGGTACAGGTACCCCCGCCACACTCCCCCTCTCTGTTCACCGTCTGCCCTGGCCTGTCTCCCCCTGTCTGGTACAGGTACCCCCGCCACACTCCCCCATCTCTCCCCAGCTTTCACTCGCCTCCAGCACACAGGCACTGTTGAGGCGAGTGACTCTGAACTTACAATGGCTAGCCCCAAGTTGTTATATTTTTTGCTTGTGCTTTATGCTATTTGCCTCATGACTCCTGCGTGCTTTGTTGACTATGAACTTGCTTGTTTACCCATCCGTGGGACAGTCTATGTTAGTTCCACACTCGGGACTCTGACTCTCTATTGGTTACGTGGACTCTTGGCCCCGCCATCCTATTCTAACCACCTCTCGCCGGCTTTGTATTCATGTTACCCGATGAAATTGCTGTACAATATGATCTAATGCACATTCAAATGTCATAAATCAACACTGCAGCGCTCTCCCTTTCCTCTGTCGTGCCCTGAATGTATTACTGCTGGTTATATCTGTGCATGTACACCCTGGCCCATCTACTGTTGCTACCCCCTATTCTGACTTGTGCTCTTATATCTGCTACACTGATTTCTGCTCTCGTAAAAGCCTGGGTTTTATGCATGTTAAAACTAGAAGCTTATTATCTAAAATGTATCAATTGAAAGTGTGGGTTCACAGCTCCAATCGAGAGATGTAGGTCATTACTGAGACGTGGTTAAGGAAGAGTGTTTTGAATACTGATGTTAACCTTACTGGTTATAACCTTTTATGGCAAGACATATCTTCCAAAGGTGTGGGAGTGGCAATCTTTACCAAGGAACACCTTCAGTGCTCGGTTGTCTCCACCAAGTCTGTCCCCAAACAATTGTATTTGCTAGTTTTACGCATTAACTTTCAATTAGCACTTCGTTGACTGTTGCTGGGTGCTATCGTCCTCCATCAGCACCAGCCTGTACCCTACCTGCCCTAAGCTCTCTCCTGGCCCCTTACACTAAGTTTGAATTTGTCCTTGGTGACCTAAACTGGGACATGCTTAAACCACCTGACCAAATCCTAAAGCAATGGGACTCTCTAAATCTTTCTCAGATTATTACCAATCCCACAAGATATGACTCCAAACACCCAGAGTAGGCTACTCTCCTCAATGTTATCCTCACAAATAATCCTGAAAGGTATCAGTCTGGTGTTTTCTGTAATGGCCTTAGTGATCACTGTTTTACAGCCTGTGTTCTTAATTGCTGCTCAGTGAAACGACCTGTTCTGACTTGTCATAGACGCTTGCTAAAAATGTTTAATGAGCAAGTCTTCCTTCATGATCAGGCCTCTGTAAAATGGTATAGAATCAGCTTGGTCCCTGTTGAAGATGCTTGGACCTTCTTTTTTTTATATTTTCAGTGGTATTGTTAACAAATACGCGCCCATAAAGAAAATGCATACTCAGGCTGACTGGCTCTTGTTCAGGCAAATGACAAATATGTGCACTCAGGCTATACGGAAGGCCAAAGTTAGTTACTTTAAAGAGCAGTTCTCTCTCTGTGGGTCTAAAACCCAAAAAAGTTCTGGAAAACGGTTAAAGGAAAATTAACCTTGAGAATAAACCCTCCTCCTCACAGCTGCCAATGTTCCTCAATGTTGATGATGTGGTTGTTACTGACAAGGAGCACATGGCTGTGCTCGTTAATCACCACTTCATTAAGTCAGGATTCCTATTTGTCTCTGCCATGCCTCCTTGCCCGTCCAACATTTCTCCTTCTAATGTGACTATCCCCGATGGTCCTCCCTCTTTTTCACCTGCCCCGCTACAACTTTTTCCCCTGCAGGCAGTCACTGAGTCTGAGGTGCTAAAGGAATTCCTTAAACTTGACCCCAAACAACCATCTGGGTCAGATGGTTTAGACTCTTTCTTATTTAAGGTTGCTGCCAAGCCTATCTCTGACCTTTTTAACCCATCTCTTCTCTCTGGGGAGATTCCCATTGCTTGGAAGGCAGCCATGGTTCATCCTTTATTTAAAGGGGGAGATCAAGCTGATCCTATCTGTTATAGGCCAATTTCTATTTTGCCCTGGTTTGCTAACTAGCTCTCTCAAAGAGTGCAGTGTATAAAGTCAGAACATCTGCTGTCTCAATCACTGCCTGTTACCAATGGAGAACCCCAAGGCTCGATCCTAGGCCCCACTCTACTACTTACTTAATTTACATCAACAACATAGTTTAGGCAGTAGGAAGCTTTCATCCATTTATATGCAGATGATAGTCTTATACTCAGCTGGCCCCTCCCCGGAGTATGTGTAAAATGCTCTACAACAAAGCTTTCTTTGTGTCCAAAGAAAGATAAACTACCCTTAACCTTGGTTTGGTAAGAAGATCTCCCCACAGGTGTGATTACTACCACTGAGGGTTTAGAGCTTGAGGTAGTCACCTCATACAAGTACTTGGGAGTATTGCTAGATTATACACTGTCCTTCTCTAAGCACATATCAAAGCTGCAGGCTAAAGTTAAATCTAGTTAACAATAGTTAAAAGTTAACAATAGTTTCCACTATTGTAATCGCTCCTCTTTCACCACAGCTGCCAAACTAACCCTGATTCAGATGACCATCCTACCCATGCTAGATTATGGAGACGGAATTTATAGATCGGCAGGTAAGGGTGCTCTCGAGCGGCTAGATGTACTTTACCATTTGGCCATCAGATTTTCCACCAATGCACCTTCTAGGTCACATCACTGCACTCTATACTCTTCTGTAAACTGGTCATCTCTATATACCCGTCCCAAGACCCACTGGTTGATGCTTATTTATAAAACCCTCTTAGGCCTCACTCCCCCCTATCTGAGATGCAGTATCTACTGAAGCCCTCATCCTCCACATACAACACCCATTCTGCGAGTCACATTCCATTTAAAGGTCCTCAAAGCACACAGATCCCTGGGTCGCTCCTCTTTTCAGTTCGCTGCAGCTAGAGACAAACGAGCTGCAACAAACATTCAAACTGGACCGTTTTATCTCAGTCTCTTCATTCAAAGACTAAATCATGGACACTTATTGACAGTTGTGTCTGCTTCGCGTGATGTATTGTTAACTGTACCTTCTTGCCCTTTGTGCTGTTGTCTGTGACCAATAATGTTTGTACCCTGTTTTGTGCTGCTGCCATGTTGTGTTGCTACCATGTTGTGTTGCTAGCACGTTGTTGTCATGTTGTGTTGCTACCATGCTGTGTTTTCATGCTATGTTTTTGTCATAGGTCTGTCTTTATGTTGTGTTGTTTTGTCTCTCTTGTCGTGATGTGTGTTTTTTCCTATATTTTTATTTGATTTTTGATTTTTAATCCCAGCCCCCGTCCCCGCAGGTGGCTTTTGCCTTCTGCTAGGGCATCATTTATAATAAGAATGTTTGTAACTGACTTGCCTAGTTAAATAAAGGTTTTAATATTTTTTTTAAACAGTGAAGAACAAACACCGATGTAAATACTACTGATTTTTATGTTTATTTATTTTGCCTTTTGTACGTTGACTATTTGCACATCATTACAACACGGTATATAGACATAATATGACATTTGAAATGTCTTTATTCTTTTGGAACTTCTGTAAGTGTGACGTATACTGTTTGTTTATTTCACTTTTGTTTATCTAAATCTAAACACATGTTCCCCATGCCAATAAAGCCCTTAAATTGAAATTGAAATTGAGAGAGAGAGAGAGAGAGTGAATGTGAATGAGAGACAGTAAGAGTGAATGTGTGAGACAGTGTGAGAGTGAATGAGAGAGAGAGACTGAATGAGTGAGAGAGAGTGTGAATGAGTGAGGGAGAGAGACTGAATGAGAGAGAGAGACTGAATGAGTGAGAGAGAGTGTGAATGAGTGAGGGAGAGAGACTGAATGAGTGAGAGAGAGTGTGAATGAGTGAGGGAGAGTGTGAATGATTGAGGGAGAGTGTGAGTGAGTGAGATAGAGTGTGAGTGAGAAACAGTGTGAGTGAGTGAGAGAGAGTGAATGAGAAACAGTGTGAGTGAGAGAGGGATGCTGTCACTTGAATAGAAAGTTAGCAGAAATCTGAACATTAGTGGGAGATCCTGTTTATTGTCCCCTTGACAGCCATCTGTCTACCGGGTTTTGAGAGGCTGATGTTTACACAATATCTAAACCAACCCTGCCTCTCCATCTCTCTCTCTTTGGGTACACACGTGCATGCACACGCACAATCACACATTCACTCACTCACTCACACACACACACGCACTTATATCATCCCCTTCAAATTAGTGTATGAAGGACAAACACTAGAACAGCTCTCTAAAACCCCTCTTTTTCCAACACTCCATCTGGTCCTCCAAATAACAAAACACCAATTTCGTTATATTGCCTTTGTTTGATTTATGTTGCTCCTCCAGTTCATTGTTTAATTTGCACCATTGTTGCAGTTTTTTTGCCCTTGCTGCTCCCAAGCCAGCCCCTAACCCGTCTATGCCCGGGGATCAGGGGGGCAGGGAGGCTGGTCCGGCCAGGCCTGTTGCCCCTTTCTGCTGGGTAAGACTGGTGCTCCGGCCCTGTTACTAGTGGAGTCGTGTTGAGACCCATAAACTGCAGTGTGATCTTTATCATCCACATCATCCTGCTCCTCCCCCTATCTGTTAGCCCCGCCTATCTCTCCCTGTCCCCTCTCTCTTGTTCTCCCTATCGCTCTCTCATCTCAGGCCTGGGTTGTCGTAATTAGGGCCAGTAGTATTTCCTGACTACGTGACCTGCCCAGCGAAAACTCTGTGGCCTTAGTCACAAAACCCCTGGTGTCAGAACGCAAATTTGACCTTGGTCTTCCAAAACCATTATTTTCCTTTTGAATTGTCTCTCTGTCTGCCTGGTGGAAACACCAAGATCATTGCTGGATATGGTAATGGTTGACTGCACTCATATTGAGCCCAGGCCTCAGTCATAAAGTATAATGTGTTGACAATTCTATATACTGGGTTGCCTACAATAGAAACAGCTTAGGTGTTTTCAGTGAATTTCTGTTGTTCTAGACTTCTTCTCTTTTGTCACTTTCACATCAGTAAATCAAAACAACACCTTTTTTTGGTAATGGTAAATATTGGTTCAGACAAGGACGGATACATATAATTGGCAAATACTTGTGATAAACACTATCGTTCAAAAGTTTGGGGTCACTTAGAAATGTCCTTGTTTTTGAAAGAAAAACACATTTTTTTGTCCATTAAAATAACATAAAATTGATCAGAAATACAGTGTAGACATTGTTAATGTTGTAAATGACTATTGTAGCTCGAAATGGCAGATTTTTTAATGGAATATCTACATTTTGAATGGTAGTGTATATTGTTTATCAACCTTTCATTTTACCACGTAGGTCACTAGAGATTTTAATGTGGTTTTTATGCAAGTGTGCCCTACTTTGTTAGCTACAGGTCCCTACTCTGCCATGGTAATGTTGTGTGAGACTGGCTCCAGGCTCTTTACTCTGTCATGGTAATGTGGTGTGAGACTGGCTCCAGGCTCCTACTCTGTCATGGTAATGTGATATGAGCCTGGCTCCAGGCACCTACTCTGTCATGGTAATGTTGTGTGAGACTGGCTCAAGGCACATACTCTGTCATGGTAATGTTGTGTGAGACTAGCTCCAGGCTCCTACTCTGTCATGGTAATGTGATGTGAGACTGGCTCCAGGCACGTACTCTGTAATGGTAATGTGATGTGAGACTGGCTCCAGGCTCCTACTCTGTCATGGTAATGTGATGTGAGCCTGGCTCCAGGCACCTACTCTGTCATGGTAATATTGTGTGAGACTGGCTCCAGGCACCTACTCTGCCATGGTAATGTTGTGTGAGACTGGCTCCAGGCACCTACTCTGTCATGGTAATGTGGTGTGAGACTGGCTCCAGGCACCTACTCTGTCATGGTAATGTTGTGTGAGCCTGGCTCCAGGCACCTACTCTGTCATGGTAATGTGTGAGACTGGCTCCAGGCTCTTTACTCTGTCATGGTAATGTTGTGTGAGACTGGCTCCAGGCACCTACTCTGTCATGGTAATGTGATGTGAGCCTGGCTCCAGACACCTACTCTGTCATGGTAATGTTGTGTGAGACTGGCTCCAGGCTCCTACTCTGTCATGGTAATGTGGTGTGAGACTGGCTCCAGGCTCCTACTCTGTCATGGTAATGTGGTGTGAGACTGGCTCCAGGCTCCTACTCTGTCATGGTAATGTTGTGTGAGACTGGCTCCAGGCTCCTACTCTGTCATGGTAATGTGTGAGACTGGCTCCAGGCTCTTTACTCTGTCATGGTAATGTGATGTGAGCCTGGCTCCAGGCTCCTACTCTGTCATGGTAATGTGGTGTGAGACTGGCTCCAGGCTCCTACTCTGTCATGGTAATGTGATGTGAGCCTGGCTCCAGGCACCTACTCTGTCATGGTAATGTTGTGTGAGACTGGCTCCAGGCTCCTACTCTGTCATGGTAATGTTGTGTGAGACTGGCTCCAGGCACCTACTCTGTCATGGTAATGTTGTGTGAGACTGGCTCCAGGCACCTACTCTGTCATGGTAATGTGGTGTGAGACTGGCTCCAGGCTCCTACTCTGTCATGGTAATGTGGTGTGAGACTGGCTCCAGGCACCTACTCTGTCATGGTAATGTTGTGTGAGACTGGCTCCAGGCTCCTACTCTGTCATGGTAATGTTGTGTGAGACTGGCTCCAGGCATGGTAATGTGGTGTGAGACTGGCTCCAGGCTCTTTACTCTGTCATGGTAATGTGAAGAGGGAAAGGGGAATACCTAGTCAGTTGTACAACTGAAAGTATTCAACTGAAATGTGTCTTCCACATTGAACCCTCTGAATCAGAGAGGTGTGGGGGGGGCTGCCTTAATCAATGTTCACATCATCGGTGTCTTCCACATTTAACCCTCTGAATCAGAGAGGTGTGGGGGGGGCTGCCTTAATCAATGTTCACATCATCGGTGTCTTCCACATTTAACCCTCTGAATCAGAGAGGTGTGGGGGGGCTGCCTTAATCAATGTTCACATCATCGGTGTCTTCCACATTTAACCCTCTGAATCAGAGAGGTGTGGGGGGGCTGCCTTAATCAATGTTCACATCATCGGTGTCTTCCACATTTAACCCTCTGAATCAGAGAGGTGTGGGGGGGCTGCCTTAATCAATGTTCACATCATCGGTGTCTTCCACATTTAACCCTCTGAATCAGAGAGGTGTGGGGGGGGCTGCCTTAATCAATGTTCACATCATCGGTGTCTTCCACACTTAACCCTCTGAATCAGAGAGGTGTGGGGGGGGGCTGCCTTAATCAATGTTCACATCATCGGTGTCTTCCACATTTAACCCTCTGAATCAGAGAGGTGTGGGGGGCTGCCTTAATCAATGTTCACATCATCGGTGTCTTCCACACTTAACCCTCTGAATCAGAGAGGTGTGGGGGGGGCTGCCTTAATCAATGTTCACATCATCGGAGTCTTCCACACTTAACCCTCTGAATCAGAGAGGTGTGGGGGGGCTGCCTTAATCAATGTTCACATCATCGGTGTCTTCCACACTTAACCCTCTGAATCAGAGAGGTGTGGGGGGGGCTGCCTTAATCAATGTTCACATCATCGGTGTCTTCCACATTTAACCCTCTGAATCAGAGAGGTGTGGGGGGGCTGCCTTAATCAATATTCACATCATCGGTGTCTTCCACATTGAACCCTCTGAATCAGAGAGGTGTGGGGGGCTGCCTTAATCAATGTTCACATCATCGGTGTCTTCCACATTGAACCCTCTGAATCAGAGAGGTGTGGGGGGCTGCCTTAATCAATGTTCACATCATCGGTGTCTTCCACATTGAACCCTCTGAATCAGAGAGGTGTGGGGGGCTGCCTTAATCAATGTTCACATCATCGGTGTCTTCCACACTTAACCCTCTGAATCAGAGAGGTGTGGGGGGGCTGCCTTAATCAATGTTCACATCATCGGTGTCTTCCACATTTAACCCTCTGAATCAGAGAGGTGTGGGGGGCTGCCTTAATCAATGTTCACATCATCGGTGTCTTCCACATTTAACCCTCTGAATCAGAGAGGTGTGGGGGGGCTGCCTTAAACAATGTTCACATCATCGGTGTCTTCCACACTTAACCCTCTGAATCAGAGAGGTGTGGGGGGCTGCCTTAATCAATGTTCACATCATCGGTGTCTTCCACATTTAACCCTCTGAATCAGAGAGGTGTGGGGGGGGGCTGCCTTAATCAATGTTCACATCATCGGTGTCTTCCACATTGAACTCTCTGAATCAGAGAGGTGTGGGGGGGGCTGCCTTAATCAATGTTCACATCATCGGTGTCTTCCACATTTAACCCTCTGAATCAGAGAGGTGTGGGGGGCTGCCTTAATCAATGTTCACATCATCGGTGTCTTCCAAATTTAACCCTCTGAATCAGAGAGGTGTGGGGGGGGCTGCCTTAATCAATGTTCACATCATCGGTGTCTTCCACATTTAACCCTCTGAATCAGAGAGGTGTGGGGGGGGCTGCCTTAATCAATGTTCACATCATCGGTGTCTTCCACACTTAACCCTCTGAATCAGAGAGGTGTGGGGGGGCTGCCTTAATCAATGTTCACATCATCGGTGTCTTCCACATTTAACCCTCTGAATCAGAGAGGTGTGGGGGGCTGCCTTAATCAATGTTCACATCATCGGTGTCTTCCACATTTAACCCTCTGAATCAGAGAGGTGTGGGGGGGCTGCCTTAATCAATGTTCACATCATCGGTGTCTTCCACACTTAACCCTCTGAATCAGAGAGGTGTGGGGGGCTGCCTTAATCAATGTTCACATCATCGGTGTCTTCCACACTTAACCCTCTGAATCAGTGAGGTGTGCGGGGGCTGCCTTAATCAATGTTCACATCATCGGTGTCTTCCACATTTAACCCTCTGAATCAGAGAGGTGTGGGGGGGGCTGCCTTAATCAATGTTCACATCATCGGTGTCTTCCACATTGAACTCTCTGAATCAGAGAGGTGTGGGGGGGGCTGCCTTAATCAATGTTCACATCATCGGTGTCTTCCACATTGAACCCTCTGAATCAGAGAGGTGTGGGGGGCTGCCTTAATCAATGTTCACATCATCGGTGTCTTCCACATTTAACCCTCTGAATCAGAGAGGTGTGGGGGGGGCTGCCTTAATCAATGTTCACATCATCGGTGTCTTCCACATTTAACCCTCTGAATCAGAGAGGTGTGGGGGGGGGCTGCCTTAATCAATGTTCACATCATCGGTGTCTTCCACATTTAACCCTCTGAATCAGAGAGGTGTGGGGGGGGCTGCCTTAATCAATGTTCACATCATCGGTGTCTTCCACATTTAACCCTCTGAATCAGAGAGGTGTGGGGGGGGCTGCCTTAATCAATGTTCACATCATCGGTGTCTTCCACATTTAACCCTCTGAATCAGAGAGGTGTGGGGGGGGGCTGCCTTAATCAATGTTCACATCATCGGTGTCTTCCACATTTAACCCTCTGAATCAGAGAGGTGTGGGGGGGGCTGCCTTAATCAATGTTCACATCATCGGTGTCTTCCACATTTAACCCTCTGAATCAGAGAGGTGTGGGGGGGGCTGCCTTAATCAGTGTTCACATCATCGGTGTCTTCCACACTTAACCCTCTGAATCAGAGAGGTGTGGGGGGCTGCCTTAATCAATGTTCACATCATCGGTGTCTTCCACACTTAACCCTCTGAATCAGAGAGGTGTGGGGGGGCTGCCTTAATCAATGTTCACATCATCGGTGTCTTCCACATTTAACCCTCTGAATCAGAGAGGTGTGGGGGGGGCTGCCTTAATCAATGTTCACATCATCGGTGTCTTCCACATTGAACCCTCTGAATCAGAGAGGTGTGGGGGGCTGCCTTAATCAATGTTCACATCATCGGTGTCTTCCACACTTAACCCTCTGAATCAGAGAGGTGTGGGGGGGCTGCCTTAATCAATGTTCACATCATCGGTGTCTTCCACATTTAACCCTCTGAATCAGAGAGGTGTGGGGGGCTGCCTTAATCAATGTTCACATCATCGGTGTCTTCCACATTTAACCCTCTGAATCAGAGAGGTGTGGGGGGCTGCCTTAATCAATGTTCACATCATCGGTGTCTTCCACACTTAACCCTCTGAATCAGAGAGGTGTGGGGGGGGGGCTGCCTTAATCAATGTTCACATCATCGGTGTCTTCCACACTTAACCCTCTGAATCAGAGAGGTGTGGGGGGGGGCTGCCTTAATCAATGTTCACATCATCGGTGTCTTCCACACTTAACCCTCTGAATCAGAGAGGTGTGGGGGGGGCTGCCTTAATCAATGTTCACATCATCGGTGTCTTCCACATTTAACCCTCTGAATCAGAGAGGTGTGGGGGGCTGCCTTAATCAATGTTCACATCATCGGTGTCTTCCACACTTAACCCTCTGAATCAGAGAGGTGTGGGGGGGGCTGCCTTAATCAATGTTCACATCATCGGTGTCTTCCACACTTAACCCTCTGAATCAGAGAGGTGTGGGGGGGGCTGCCTTAATCAATGTTCACATCATCGGTGTCTTCCACATTTAACCCTCTGAATCAGAGAGGTGTGGGGGGGCTGCCTTAATCAATGTTCACATCATCGGTGTCTTCCACACTTAACCCTCTGAATCAGAGAGGTGTGGGGGGGGGCTGCCTTAATCAATGTTCACATCATCGGTGTCTTCCACACTTAACCCTCTGAATCAGAGAGGTGTGGGGGGGGGCTGCCTTAATCAATGTTCACATCATCGGTGTCTTCCACACTTAACCCTCTGAATCAGAGAGGTGTGGGGGGGGCTGCCTTAATCAATGTTCACATCATCGGTGTCTTCCACATTTAACCCTCTGAATCAGAGAGGTGTGGGGGGCTGCCTTAATCAATGTTCACATCATCGGTGTCTTCCACACTTAACCCTCTGAATCAGAGAGGTGTGGGGGGGGCTGCCTTAATCAATGTTCACATCATCGGTGTCTTCCACACTTAACCCTCTGAATCAGAGAGGTGTGGGGGGGGCTGCCTTAATCAATGTTCACATCATCGGTGTCTTCCACATTTAACCC
Organism: Oncorhynchus mykiss; assembly: GCF_057628025.1. Lineage (NCBI taxonomy): Eukaryota > Metazoa > Chordata > Actinopteri > Salmoniformes > Salmonidae > Oncorhynchus > Oncorhynchus mykiss. The sequence goes on along the minus strand of NC_143039.1, from coordinate 67,644,324 downwards.
TCTGAATCAGAGAGGTGTGGGGGGGCTGCCTTAATCAATGTTCACATCATCGGTGTCTTCCACACTTAACCCTCTGAATCAGAGAGGTGTGGGGGGGCTGCCTTAATCAATGTTCACATCATCGGTGTCTTCCACACTTAACCCTCTGAATCAGAGAGGTGTGGGGGGCTGCCTTAATCAATGTTCACATCATCGGTGTCTTCCACACTTAACCCTCTGAATCAGAGAGGTGTGGGGGGGGCTGCCTTAATCAATGTTCACATCATCGATGTCTTCCACATTTAACCCTCTGAATCAGAGAGGGGGCCGCCGAGAGAGGTGTGGGGGGCCGCTGCCTTAATCACTGTTCACATCATCGGTGCCCAGGTGTTGTTGGGGGTTAACTGCCTCGCTCAAGGTCAGAACAGCAGATTTTTCTACCTTGCCGACTCGGGGATTTGAACCAGCAACCTTTCGGTTACTGGCCAAACACTCTTAACCGCTAGAGAGATGCTAGAGTCATTCACAATGCTCCCAAACTGAGAAGATATAGCTATTTTTTTCTCTTTCTCTTTTCTTTTTTCTAAGATTAGTTTGTGGTTAGATTGTGTGTGTGTCTGTGTGCGCCAATTAATGTGCCTGTGTGTGTGTCTTCTGCAGTATGAATCATCAGGTCTGGGTTTGATCAGCAGCCGACTGAGAACAACACTGAACAGAATCCAGGAGAGCCTCATCCAAATGGCAAGCAAAAAATCTCTCATCTTCAAACTCTGTCTCTCTCTCTCTCTCTCTCTTCTCTCTCTCTCTCTCTTCTCTCTCTCTCTGTCTCTCTCTCTCTCTCTTCCCTCTCCCTCTCTCTTTCTCCCTCTCTCTCTCTCTCGTTAACATATGTTAGCACTGCCAAAGCAAGTTATGTAGATTATATACAGAAATTAAATAAACAATACAAATAAACAGTAAACATTACAGTCACAGAAGTTCCAAAAGAATTTCAAATGTCGTATTATGTATATATATATACAGTGTTGTAACAATGTACAAAAGGGACTGTGGGTTGTATATACAATGGTGTTTGTTCTTCACTGGTTGCCCTTTTCTTGTGGCAACAGGTCACAAATCTTGCTGCTGTGGTGGCACACTGTGGTATTTCTCCCAGTGGATATGGGAGTTTATCAAAATCAGGTTTCTTTTCCAACTTCTTTGTGGGTCTGTGTAATCTGAGGGAAATGTGTATCTAATATGGTCATACATTGGGCAGGAGGTTAGGAAGTGCAGCTCAGTTTCTACCTCATTTTGTGGGCAGTGTGCACATAGCCTGTCTTCTCTTGAGAACCTTTCTCAATAGCAAGGCTATGCTCACTGAGTCTGTACATAGTCAAAGTATTTGATCATGCATATGTTTTTGCTGTATGTTCTTTGTTATAGGGCCAAAAAGACTCAATTTTGGATAGATAATTCATGTTTTTGTTTGTTTAGTGTTTTCCAATTTTCCCAGCAGTGGTTAGAGTCTATGGATTCTTCAATTACATTGAGCTGATTTCTGACATGCTGTTCCTTCTTTTTCTATAGTGTATTTCTGTATTGTTTTAGTGATTCACCATAGTGAAGGTGTAGACTCAGGTTTTCTGAGTCTCTATGTTTTTTGGTTGGACAGGTTTCTCAATGTCTTTCTTAGGTTTTTGCATTCTTCATCAAACCATGTGTCATTGCTGTTAGTTTTCTTCAGGTTTTCTGTTGGAATTTTTTATATTTGATAGGGAAGTTGAGAGGTCAAATATACTGTTAAGATTTTCTACTGTCAGGTTTACACCTTCACTATTACAGTGACATGTTTTGTCCAGGAAGTTGTCTAAAAGGGATTGAATTTGTTGTTGCCTAATAGTTTTTTGGTAGGTTTCCACACTACATTCCTTCCCTCTATAGCATTTCTTAATATTACTTAGTTCCTTTGGCTTTGATGCCTCATGATTGATTATTGCTCTGTTCAAGTAGACTGTGATTTTGCTGTGATCTAATAGATGTGTCAGTTTGCAGACTGTGAACGCTCTGAGAGACTCTTGGTTGAGGTCAGTGACAAAGTAGTCTACAGTACTACTGCCAAGAGATGAGCTATAGGTGTACCTACCATAGGAGTCCCTTCGAAGCCTACCATTGACTATGTACAGACCCAGCGTGCGACAGAGCTGCAGGAGTTGTGACTCGTTTTTGTTGGTTATGTTGTCATAGTTGTGCCTAGGGGGGCATATGGGGGAGGGAATGCTGTCACCTCCAGGCACCTCTCTAGTGGGTTGTTCTCTTTCACACGCCATCCCCCTCACCCCCTCCTCCAGCAGTCTGATCCTCTCCTCTAGTGCTCTGTTCTTCTCCTGCTCCTGTTCTTTCTCCTGTTGAAGTTGTCTCACCACAGTCTAGAGTGCAGATATGTTTCTCTCCACCTCCAGCTCTCCGGGTCTGGTTAAGGTGGTGTTGTTGTGCTGGACTGTTGTCTGGGTCTGTGCTGACTGGAGTGTAATCACCTGCTGTTCCAGCTCCACCTGCCTTACCTCCAGCTGGGTAAATGTATCCTTCATTTCAATGAGGGGGTAGTACTCTGTGCTGGGAGGTTGACTTTCCGTTTGGGGTTGCTCGTCTGTGGGGTTATATAATGAAGGGGTCTGGTTTGACCCGCTCGGGGTGGGGGTATCTTTCTCAAGGGCGAGCTTCTCCTGCTGAGCTAATTCTTTGATTAGGTGAAAGTCCAGCTGAAACTGTTTGGGGTTCCCCTGTACCAATACGAGATTTATATTAACTCAGAGTCCTCGTTGTCTAGTATCCTGAGTTTCCACCCCTCGTTAACACCCCCTCTCTTAACAGAGGGGTAGTGTGCTAATATAGCACTGTGCCCTGCCAGGGGATGGTCTGTGTGGAAGATGAGGTTGCTGATGTTCCCATTTTTATAATAGTCAGCAAAAAGTCTCTTGGTTTTCCAGAAGGAGCTTCATTTTGTGATCTTTTCGTGTCTTATCATTCTTTACATACACAGGGTACTGTATTTTAATTACCTCTGAACAGCGGAAGGCAGCTTCTAAGGCCTCTCCATTTAGTTGGAGTAGACTGTGCGACTCTCCTGCCATTGTTGGGCTAAAGGGCTTTGACACCTCTCACTTGACACATCAGTGCTAATTCAGTCCTTTTAAAGTAATGTAATGTATTTTTCGTCTTGGCTTTTGGAAATAAAATATAGCTTCAGAC